>NC_137113.1:49805724-49815724 GCF_949357685.1 Gobio gobio | reverse complement strand
GGTCCTCCACCAAACTCCTCATCCATGTCTTTATGGAGACGCTTTGAGCACTGGAGCAGTCATGCTGGGACAGGAAGGGGTCGTCCACAAATTGGGCCCACAAAGTTGGGAGCATGAAATTGTCCAAAATGTCTTAGGTTTAGGTTTATTTAAGGTTTGACAAGGCAGGGTATTGCAATACAAAACCCTGAAATGTGTCAAACAGAACACATACTCAGAAACAACCATTATATACCTGGTTTAAAACAAGCTAAAAAACATAAAATCAAATTATTCTGACATAATATTATCATTAACTTCTGTGAGGTAATACAACCCAAATACACAGGAAAAAAAACAGCAGTCATACAATCAAACACCTAAAAGTTATTTGTAAAGCAGTTTAAGAGCACGTGGGATAAAAAAGACAGTTCATGTCTTTTTGTTTTACTCCTGGGCATGACAAAATTCCTGCCCTGCCACAATAAATATGGTGAAGCATTAAGAGTTCCTTTCACTGGAACTAACCCCTGAAAAACAACCCCACCCCATAATCCCAAATCAGGCAAGTCCCGTTCTCCTGGCAACCGCCAAACCCAGACTCGTCCATGGGATTGTCAGACAGAGAAGCGTGATTGGTCACTCAGAGAACACGTCTCCACTGCTCTAGAGTCCAGTGGCGGCCCGCTTTACCCCACTGCATCCCACGCTTTGCATTGCACTTGGTGCTGTAAGGCTTGGATGAGCTGCTCGGCCATGGAAACCCATTCCATGAAGCTCTACACACTGTTCTTGAGCTCATCTGAAGGCCACAGAAGTTTGGAGGTCCGGAGCTCTTGACTCTGCAGAAAGTTGGCCACTTCTGTGACCCTCAGCATGCGCTGACCCCGCTCTGTGACCCTCAGCATGAGCTGACCCCGCTCTGTGACCCTCAGCATGCGCTGACCCCGCTCTGTGACCCTCAGCATGTGCTGACCCCGCTCTGTGGCCCTCAGCATGCGCTGACCCCGCTCTGTGACCCTCAGCATTCGCTGACCCCGCTCTGTGACCCTCAGCATGTGCTGACCCCGCTCTGTGACCCTCAGCATGCGCTGACCCCGCTCTGTGACCCTCAGCATGTGCTGACCCCGCTCTGTGGCCCTCAGCATGCGCTGACCCCGCTCTGTGACCCTCAGCATTCGCTGACCCCGCTCTGTGACCCTCAGCATGTGCTGACCCCGCTCTGTGACCCTCAGCATGCGCTGACCCCGCTCTGTGACCCTCAGCATGTGCTGACCCCGCTCTGTGACCCTCAGCATGCGCTGACCCCGCTCTGTGACCCTCAGCATGAGCTGACCCCGCTCTGTGACCCTCAGCATGTGCTGACCCCGCTCTGTGACCCTCAGCATGTGCTGACCCCGCTCTGTGACCCTCAGCATGCGCTGACCCCGCTCTGTGACCCTCAGCATTCGCTGACCCCGCTCTGTGACCCTCAGCATTTGCTAACCCCGCTCTGTGACCCTCAGCATTTGCTGACCCCGCTCTGTGTGGCTTAGTTGCTGTTGTTCCCAATCGCTTCTACTTTGTTATAATCCCACTAACAGTTGAGCGTGGAATATTTAGTACAGAGCTCCTGAGAGCGGCCCATTCTCTCACTAATGTGTGTAGAAGCGACCACACACACACACACACACACACACACACACACACACACACACACACACACACACACACACACACACACACACACACACACACACACACACACACACACACTCCTGAGAGCGGCCCATTCTCTCACTAATGTGTGTAGAAGCGTCTGCAGGCCTAGAGCTGGAGTTACACACCTGTGGCCATGAAGGGGTTGAACACCTGAGGGACGGCTCAATACCAATAAAGCATTGCCTGGGAATCAAACCCTGGTGTTGCAAGAGCCATGATCTCAGCTCAAACTGTATTGAGTCATTGTGGTCTCATTAGGGATTTACAAAAACATCCTAATGCAAGTTTGTACAGTAACAGTGTGTGTCTTTGTCAAAGCAACACAATCATCAACACAAGATAGAGCAGTAAACACAGCTGATAGTTGTTCTCTCCAGCAGAGTGGCGTATTCGTTTGTATTCGTTCAGAGCCCATTTTCTCAAGGGTGTTAAGAGCAAACATATGCCTTGGCATGTTTATTCAGGTTTTTAATCTGAAACGAAAGCTAGACTGCTCTGACTGGATCACCTATCACTGCAGAAATACTGAAGATGTAATGTAGCGAATCAGCCAGGCCGAGCGATGATAAGCGACGTCATTTCCTGCTGACAACTTCTATAAGTCATCAGCGTGTCTGGCATGGAGATAACAGCTGTGTGTTTGCTTTGAACACAGAATGGCAGAACCTGCCCTGTCTGCTGAAGGCTCGTCGGATGGAGAAAGTCATGCTGACATGTTTTCTCCGAGGTTAAGTTGGAGCTTTTAGATCCTAGTTATTCTCAGAGGAGTCAGACAGGGTCGCCATATGGCCATCTCCGTCAAATAAACGCAGGCATGTGGCATGTGACACTGTGGGAACTTGCCTGGACCAACAAAAATATAGCCTTGGTCTTTCCTCGTCGGGAGGAAAAATGGACCGCTTGACAGCATGTTTCAGCCGGGGACGTTTGGAGGTGTTCGGATCGATCCAAGACTCGAGAAAGACAATATTTGCACTATTCAGACGAGGTGAGGGGAGACCGACCTGTCAGAGAGAAGGCACACAGATGAGAGTTAACAAAGGAGAGAGGAGCCGCGCTTCAAAACATGATCTCTCCTGGAAGTGTGTGTGTGCAAGGTGACCCAAGGGTTGGGTTGATTACTGTCAAATGACGTGTATTAAAGGGTTAGTTCACCCAAGAATGAAAATTCTGTCATTAATGACTGAGCCTCATGTGGTTGGACACCCGTCAGACCTCCGTTCATCTTCAGACACAAATAAAGATATTTTAGTGTAAATCTGATGCTCTGAAAGGCCTCCATTGGCTCAACTTTACACTCTCAAGACCCTTAAAAGACACTAAAGACTAAAGTTACAAAGTCCATCTCACTACAGTGGCACTACAATAACTTTATGAAGCGGCGAGAATAGTTTCTGTGCGCAAAAAAAAAAAAAATAATGACTTATATAGTGATGACCGATTTCAAAACACTGAATCATGAAGCTTCGAAGCGTTATGAATCAGTGAGTCGATTCATGATTCGGATCGCGTGTCAAACTGTCAAACTGCTGAAATCACGTGACTTTGGCGATCCAAACCGCTGAATCGACTGATTCATTACGCTCCGAACCTCTGAATCGACTCACTGATACATAACGCTCTGAACCGCTGAATCAACTCGCTGATTCATAACGCTCTGAACCGCTGAATCGACTCGCTGATTCATAACGCACCGAACCGCTGAATCGACTCGCTGATTCATAATGCTCCGAACCGCTGAATCGACTCGCTGATTCATAACACTCCGAACCGCTGAATCGACTCGCTGATTCATAACGCTCCGAACCGCTGAATCGACTCACTGATTCATAACGCCCCGAACCGCTGAATCGACTCACTGATTCATAACGCTCCGAACCACTGAATCGACTCGCTGATTCATAACACTCCGAACCGCTGAATCGACTCGCTGATTCATAACACTCCGAACCGCTGAATTGACTCGCTGATTCATAACACTCCGAACCACTGAATCGACTCGCTGATTCATAACGCTCTGACCCGCTGAATCGACTCACTGATTCATAACGCTTCGAAGCTTCATGATGCCGTGTTTTGAAATCGGTCATCACTATAGAAGTCGTTATTTAGGGTTTTTTTGCGCACAGAAACTATTCTCGTCGCTTCATAAAGTTATTGTAGAGCCACTGTAGTGAGATGGACTTTGTATCGACGTCTTTAGTGTCTTTTAAGGGTCTTGAGAGTGTAAAGTTGAGCCAATGGAGGCCTTTCAGAGCCATCAGATTTACACTAAAATATCTTCATTTGTGAAAAAACGCTATTAAAACTACAGATGCGGTTTGCTGGTTTTTCTGACTAGGCTACTAGTACGCTCTCTGATCATCCAATCAAAAGACGTGAAACTGCTGACGTTATTGTACGCCAGCTAGATGGCCCCGCTGACGCCAACTCGAAATCTGATTGGCTGATTAAATCGGAGTGGTTATCTGATTGGTTAAAGCGCACAGTTTCATTGCCATTCACTTAAGCTGGCAGCGCCCGCAATATTGATTCTGAAGGCCTCAAGGCAGATTTCTTTGACCTGGCAACACATGATGACTGAAATATGATTGGATAAAAGCTCTAACATAAACAAACACTCCTGGAAGCAGCACAACCAAGAGAAAAGCGATACATGAAGTTAATAAAATAGACTATCTGGGATAATTTAACACACATTCATGGAAAAAATAAATAAAAATTTAAGTCTGTGATTCTGATAGTGATTAGGCCAGTAGAGAAGGCTGATTTCTGTAGTAACTGTTTCTGTCTATAAACAATGTTTACATTTAAACAGCATACAGCCTTTAAATGTTTATGGATTATTTACTTATACTGATTGCCATCATAAATAATGAACATATTGAATTTAATTGATTTTTTAAAAAAATAGTTAAATTAAATAAAATAAAAAAAAAACATTTTGCTGTGGTACCAAAATTGTAAAAGTTTTATGGCATTGGTACTGACTACTGGAACTACTACTACACTCTTTCAGGTGTAAAACAGTTGGGATAGTTGAGAATTATGATGCATTATTTAAGGGTATTAAGTATTGTATAATATGAGTAGCTCTCAAATGAAAAAAGGTTGTAGACCCCTGATCCAGACAAACACCAGGACAGGCGTCTGAGAACACGACACACTCCATCAGATATAAGAAGAACTCAAACACTATTCAGTTGCTAACCACTTGAATACCTTGGCCTGATGTTCCTGCACAACACGCCCAGATGAGTCCCCAAAGAAGAAAAAACACCAGAGATTAAACAAAAGTTGCGCAGATGAATGTGAAGCGCAGGTTTAATGGCCGCCATAAACCAGAGGAATGCCGTACGCTGTGCAGCATCTCCATGACATTCACACAAAACACGGACGTCCAGATCTCACAGATGGAGCACGACGTCCTTCCAGAGCTTAAATACTCGAGGAATACATAACGCTCACGAGACCCGAGTGACACCGACCTACACGCCACCACCATTCCTCAACATATACAGTAGTCTTTAGACTAAACACGCATGTTACATGTTCAGAGATCTGACCCAAACATATACAGCTCTTTCTTTCCAATCATAAATCAAACTATGAAAGCAGATCTGCGTTTATCTGACGGAAACCTGTTGTTCTTCCAGAGCGAGAGGAGCGAATCCGGGACGTGTTTTTGATGTAGATTGTTTATGTTCAAAGCAGTGTCGATTCTTACCCAGATGTCCTGATTCAATTCAGTAGTGCGGGATTTATAATTTGGTTCTATTCTAGGGGTGTAACGGGTCACGTATTGGTACCGAACCGTTTCCGAGTACGATCTTTAACAGTTCACAGTCGGCTTGTTTTAAGAGCGGAACACTCTTCAATCCCAGTTCCCACACGAACATATGAAGTATTCCGTCCATTTATCACAAAATTCAAACGATAAATGCCGTTTTGACGATCTTTAATGTGGCGTGATCATCTGTGAACGCGATCGATCATCTCTTCCTACAGAATAAACATGAATGAACATCTGAAGGTATGTTGAGGACACATTACAACTACTGTCACGTATCATATGTGGTGTAATCGCTCAGTGTTTCAACGGCGGAAAGACGTCAATATAACTACTGTAAACTAAACAATGTCATGTAGCATCACATTTAGATATATTTAGACACAGATATATTTGTTTGTTTTAAGCAAAAACTCACTTCAATTGAATTTTATTTTCCAGAAAACAAGAAAAAATATCTTATGTCATTTAACAGTAAATGCATCTTTATAATTTTTTTTTTTTTTTTAGATATATTTAGACTAGAAACAAGACAAACTAAATAAGAATTTTTGCAGTGCACACATGGCACCTCACTGCATGGTAAAAAGTAAAAAATATTACTTCTATATCTAGAATGGCTTTATGGTCTATAAACATATAAATGCACAACTGCAAGTTTATGACAAAAATAGTCTGTAATTTGGCCTTTATTGCTTATTTAATACATGTCTACATTACAAATAAAATGAGATATTAACCTAAATTTCTGACAAATTACCACGGTTACAGTTAGTATTACCACAGTAAAGCCATGATAAATGTTGTTTGTAAAGTATTTTAACTGGATTGGCTCAGTGTTTCTCCATTAGTGTTGTTGATTAAGTCGGCGCTGTTTAACTGCTTTAAACTGAATTAAATCAGAGAGATTCGCAGCTCGTACCGGAGACCTCTGTGTAGATCTCGAACGTTTCTCATTGGCTGTTTAGTGGTCATGTGATCGAAACACTCAGCCAGTAAACACATCTGTTCAGAGTCAGAGCTCGCGAGTTGCACTGCTCACCATAGACTGCACAAGCAGCGCTGTTTCGTTCCGCTTTTGGAGCGTTATTGTTTCCCTGGCCTAAAATATAGAACTGCCACCTTGTGTTGACATTGTGAAATGCACGATTTGTAAACTATGTCTGGACTTTGGACACCCCTGCTGTACAATGAGCGGCAATGATGCAAACCGGTGAAAACTCCTTTAAATGAATCATTAAAAGCAGCATCTCATAAGAAATAAATAAGATTCATTTATTTGGTGATTCATTCTTTTGGCTCTTAAGAGTCATTTTGTGAATCAGATTACACTAGTTTGTTTGTTTTGTTTGCAAGACTGCAAACTGCCGTTTCGCCAAATATTCCCAAACTAAGATCATGATCAATCTGACATTAATCTAAATATACACCAGTCAGGCATAACATTATGATCACCTTCCAAATATTGTGTTGTCCCCCTTTTGCTGGCAAAACAGCCCTGACCAACCAGCATTAACTTCTTGAGCAGTTTGAGCTCCAGTAGCTCGTCTGTTTGATCGGACCACACGGGCATCAATGAGCCTCGGCCGCCCATGACCATGTGGCCGGTTCTCCACTGGTCCTTCATGACCCTGTGGCCGGTTCTCCACTGGTCATTCATGACCCTGTGGCCGGTTCTCCACTGGTCCTTCATGACCCTGTGGCCGGTTCTCCACTGGTCCTCCATGACCCTGTGGCCGGTTCTCCACTGGTCCTCCATAACCCTGTGGCCGGTTCTCCACTGGTCCTTCATGACCCTGTGGCCGGTTCTCCACTGGTCCTTCATGACCCTGTGGCCGGTTCTCCACTGGTCCTCCATGACCCTGTGGCCGGTTCTCCACTGGTCCTCCATGACCCTGTGGCCGGTTCTCCACTGGTCCTCCATGACCCTGTGGCCGGTTCTCCACTGGTCCTCCATGACCCTGTGGCCGGTTCTCCACTGGTCCTTCATGACCCTGTGGCCGGTTCTCCACTGGTCCTTCATGACCCTGTGGCCGGTTCTCCACTGGTCCTTCATGACCCTGTGGCCGGTTCTCCACTGGTCCTCCATGACCCTGTGGCCGGTTCTCCACTGGTCCTCCATAACCCTGTGGCCGGTTCTCCACTGGTCCTTCATGACCCTGTGGCCGGTTCTCCACTGGTCCTCCATGACCCTGTGGCCGGTTCTCCACTGGTCCTTCATGACCCTGTGGCCGGTTCTCCACTGGTCCTTCATGACCCTGTGGCCGGTTCTCCACTGGTCCTCCATGACCCTGCGGCCGGTTCTCCACTGGTCCTTCATGACCCTGCGGCCGGTTCTCCACTGGTCCTTCATGACCCTGTGGCCGGTTCTCCACTGGTCCTCCATGACCCTGTGGCCGGTTCTCCACTGGTCCTTCCTTGAGCACTTTTGATAGAGCCTGACCACTGCAGACCGGGAACACCCCACAAGAGATGCAGTTTTGGAGATGCTCTGACCATCACAATCTGGCCCTTGTCAAACTCACTCAAATCCTTACGCTTGCCCATTTTTCTGCTTCTAACACATCAACTCTGAGGACAAATCATCAGTGCTATTCACTTCACCAGGTCATAATGTTATGCCTGATCGGTGTATATGTGTATAGTCATTCATGCATATTTCTTTCTCGTCCTGCCTCCAGCCTCTCAGACGAAGTTAATTCCCAAAAGCTAAACAGAATTAGAAACCGCAGTCCAGATTGAGTGTGGACGTCCCCATCTCCGCCATGTTTTGGATTCCAGGAGGATTGTCTGTTGCCGGCTGAACGAGATCTCTCTGGCCCACTGCACAAGAAGCGTTCCTCACATCTTCTGTTTCTCGTGCGGCTTTGGCCCGCCGCCTCCTCTTGTCACTTCTGATTTGGGGTTTGCCTTCTCCTGACCAGCGCAGAATGAAGCCCCAGTGCGGACGGAGGAGTGTGTGGCCTTTACAGACTCTCCTTTATTTAAAGAAAACACTGCGTGAGAAAGCTCCAGCTTCTCTGATAGCGTCTGACTCGGGCTGATAAAGCCAGTGTATCATATGAAACAGTTTGACTGTATTAATAAGTGAATTGCAGGAATGTTTCTGACAACGCTCTTTGTAAAAGTCAAACCCCTTCGAATGCTCAAAGACCCAAAGAAGGTTTTCCTGCACATGCTGAGAAGGGCGGACAACACATTTTCTGATGTTTTGCGAGTGTTTAGCTGTGGATGTGTCCGTCTTTATGACAGTAAGCAGAAGCCGGTCATTAAAGATGAGAGTGCTAGATCAGATCCAGCTGCTGCGCTTCTGTCCTCATCACCTCTTTCATATTTGCTCCTTTATTTTCTATCAGTGTATGTACAGTTGGGTCTGAAAGTCTGTGATAAACTAGTGAGTATTTGTAATATGACTTTCAGTGTGGACCCAAACCTCTCTGCACTGCATGTAAGTTTTCTGTCAGTCCCTGTAGATGTTTGGCATGTTTTTCTGAACCCTTCTGTATCTGTGTGTCCCATCCTCTCCTCGTCCTCTCCCTGCTCTGGCCTCAATGACTCCAGACACAGGCTGCTAATTCTCCAGACTGTCTGTCTATCTGCACCTGTCTGTCTGTCTGTGTCTGTCTGTCTGTCTGTCTGCGTCTGCCTGTCTGTCTGCCTGTCTGTTCGTCTGTCTGTCTGTCTGTCTCAACGTCTGTCTGTCTGTCTGTCTGTCTGTCTGTCTGTCTGTCTGTCTGTCTGTCTCACCGTCTGTCTCGCCATCTCTCTCGCCGTCTCTCTCTCCGTCTGTCTGTCAGTCTGTCTGCGTCTGTCTATCTGTCTGTCTGTCTGTCTGTCTGCACCTGTCTGTCTGCGTCTGTCTGTCTGCCTGTCTGTCTGTCTGACTGTTTGTTCATCTGTCTGTTCGTCTGTCTGTCTGTCTGTCTGTCTCACCGTCTGTCTCGCCATCTCTCTCTCCGTCTGTCTGTCAGTCTGTCTGCGTCTGTCTGTCTGCATCTGTCTGTTTGACTGCATCTGTCTGCATCTGAATGTCTGTCTGCATCTGTCTGTTTGTCTGCATCTGCCTGTTTGTCTGCATCTGTCTGTTTGTCTGCATCAGTCAGCATCTGAATGTCTTTCTGCATCTGTCTGTTTGTCTGCATCTGTCTGCATCTGAATGTCTGTCAGCATCTGAATGTCTGTCTGCATCTGTCTGTTTGTCTGCATCTGTCTGTCTGTCTGTCTGTCTGTCTGTCTGCATCTGTCTGTTTGTCTGTCTGTTTGTCTGTTTGTCTGCATCTGTCTGCATCTGTCTGTCTGTCTGTCTGTCTGTCTGTCTGTCTGTCTCACCGTCTGTCTCGCCATCTCTCTCTCCGTCTGTCTGTCTGTCAGTCTGTCTGCGTCTGTCTGTCTGCGTCTGTCTATCTGTCTGTCTGTCTGTCTGTCTGTCTGTCTGTCTGTCTGTTCGTCTGTCTGTCTGTCTGTCTGTCTGTCTATCTGTCTCTCTGTCTGTCTGTTTGTCTGTCTGTCTGTCTGTCTGTCTGTCTGTCT
>NC_137113.1:49788224-49790724 GCF_949357685.1 Gobio gobio | reverse complement strand
CATCTGTCTGCATCTGCCTGTTTGTCTGCATCTGCCTGTCTGTCTGCATCTGTCTGTTTGTCTGCATCTGTCTGTTTGTCTGCATCTGTCTGTATCTGTCTGTTTGTCTGCATCTGTCTGTCTGTCTGCATCTGTCTGTCTGCGTCAGTCTGCATCAGTCTGCATCTGTCTGCATCTGTCTGCATCTGTCTACATCTGTCTGCATCTGTTTGTCTGCATCTGTCTGCATCTGTCTGCATCTGCCTGTTTGTCTGCATCTGCCTGTCTGTCTGCATCTGTCTGTTTGTCTGCATCTGTCTGTTTGTCTGCATCTGTCTGTATCTGTCTGTTTGTCTGCATCTGTCTGTCTGTCTGCATCTGTCTGTCTGCATCAGTCTGCATCAGTCTGCATCTGTCTGCATCTGTCTGCATCTGTCTACATCTGTCTGCATCTGTCTGCATCTGTCTGCATCTGCCTTTTTGTCTGCATCTGCCTGTCTGTCTGCATCTGTCTGTTTGTCTGCATCTGTCTGTTTGTCGGCATCTGTCTGCTTCTGTCTGTTTGTCTGCATCTGTCTGTATCTGTCTGTTTGTCTGCATCTGTCTGTCTGCATCTGTCTACATCGGTCTGCATCTGTCTGCATCTGTCTGTATCTGTCTGCATCTGTCTATTTGTCTACATATGTTTGTCTGCATCTGTCTGCATCTGTCTGTTTGTCTGCATCTGTCTGCATCTGTCTGTATATGTCTGTATCTGTCTGCATCTGTCTGTATCTGTCTGCATCTGTCTGTTTGTCTGCATCTGTCTGTCTGCATATGTCTGCATCTGTCTGTATCTGTCTACATCTGTCTGTTTGTCTGCATCTGTCTGTCTGCATCTGTCTGAATCTGTCTGTATCTGTCTGCATCTGTCTGCATCTGTCTGTCGGTATCTGTCTGCATCTGTCAGCATCTGTCTGTCTGTCTGTCTGCATCTGTCTGTCAGTATCTGTCTGCATCTGTCTGCATCTGTCTGTCGGTATCTGTCTGCATCTTTCTGCATTTGTCTGCATCTGTCTGTCTGTCTGCATCTGTCTGTTTGTCTGCATCTGTCTGTTTGTCTGCATCAGTCTGTATCTGTCTGCATCTGTCTGTCTGTCTGTCTGCATCTGTCTGTTTGTCTGCATATGTCTGTTTGTCTGCATCTGTCTGTATTTGTTTGCATCTGTCTGCATCTGTCTGTTTGTCTGCATCTCTGTATCTGTCTGCATCTGTCTGTCTGTCTGCATCTGTCTGTCTGCATCTGCCTGTCTGTCTGCATCTGTCTGTTTGTCTGCATCTGTCTGTTTGTCGGCATCTGTCTGCTTCTGTCTGTTTGTCTGCATCTGTCTGCATCTGTCTGTCTGTCTGTCTGCATCTGTCTGTTTGTCTGCATCTGTCTGTTTGTCGGCATCTGTCTGCTTCTGTCTGTTTGTCTGCATCTGTCTGCATCTGTCTGTCTGTCTGTCTGCATCTGTCTGTTTGTCTGCATATGTCTGTTTGTCTGCATCTGTCTGTATTTGTTTGCATCTGTCTGCATCTGTCTGTTTGTCTGCATCTCTGTATCTGTCTGCATCTGTCTGTCTGTCTGCATCTGTCTGTCTGCATCTGTCTGTTTGTCTGCATCTGTCTGTTTGTCTGCATCTGTCTGTATCTGTCTGCATCTGTCTGCATCTGTCTGTATCTGTCTGCATCTGTCTGTTTGTCTGCATCTGTCTGTCTGCATATGTGTGCATCTGTCTGTCTGTCTGTCTGTCTGTCTGCATCTGTCTGTTTGTCTGCATCTGTCTGTTTGTCTGCAACTGTCTGTATCTGTCTGCATCTGTCTGTATCTGTCTGCATCTGTCTGTTTGTCTGCATCTGTCTATCTGCATATGTCTGCATCTGAATGTCTGTCTACATCTGTCTGTTTGTCTGCATCTGTCTGTCTGCATCTGTCTGCATCTGTCTGTATCTGACTGCATCTGTCTGCATCTGTCTGTCGGTATCTGTCTGCATCTGTCAGCATCTGTCTGTCTGTCTGCATCTGTCTGTCAGTATCTCTCTGCATCTGTCTGCATCTGTCTGTCGGTATCTGTCTGCATCTTTCTGCATTTGTCTGCATCTGTCTGTCTGTCTGCATCTGTCTGTCTGTCTGCATCTGTCTGTTTGTCTGCATCTGTCTGTTTGTCTGCATCTGTCTGTATCTGTCTGCAGCTGTCTGTCTGTCTGCATCTGTCTGTTTGTCTGCATCTGTCTGTTTGTCTGCATCTGTCTGTATCTGTTTGCATCTGTCTGCATCTGTCTGTTTGTCTGCATCTCTGTATCTGTCTGCATCTGTCTTCCTGTCTGCATCTGTCTGTTTGTCTGCATCTGTCTGTTTGTCTGCATCTGTCTGTATCTGTCTGCATCTGTCTGCATCTGTCTGTTTGTCTGCATCTGTCTGCATCTGTCTGTTTGTCTGCATCTGTCTGGTTGTCTGCATCTGTCTGCATCTGTCTGTCTGTCTGTCTGTCTGCATCTG
>NC_137113.1:49780724-49783224 GCF_949357685.1 Gobio gobio | reverse complement strand
TGTCTGTCTGTCTGTAGAGTGAGAGCACAGAGTGAACGAGTCGAAGTGTCTGTCTGTCTGTCCGTCTGTCTGTAGAGTGAGAGCACAGAGTGAACGTGTCGAAGTGTGTGTCTGTCTGTCTGTCTGTAGAGTGAGAGCACAGAGTGAACGAGTCGAAGTGTCTGTCTGTCTGTCTGTCTGTCTGTAGAGTGAGAGCACAGAGTGAATGAGTCGAAGTGTCTGTCTGTCTGTCTGTAGAGTGAGAGCACAGAGTGAACGAGTCGAAGTGTCTGTCTGTCTGTCTCTCTGTCTGTCTGTAGAGTGAGAGCACAGAGTGAACGAGTCGAAGTGTCTGTCTGTCTGTCTGTAGAGTGAGAGCACAGAGTGAACGAGTCGAAGTGTCTGTCTGTCTGTCTCTCTGTCTGTCTGTAGAGTGAGAGCACAGAGTGAACGAGTCGAAGTGTCTGTCTGTCTGTCTGTCTGTCTGTAGAGTGAGAGCACAGAGTGAACGTGTCGACGTGTCTGTCTGTCTGTAGAGTGAGAGCACAGAGTGAACGAGTCGAAGTGTCTGTCTGTCTGTCAGTCTGTAGAGTGAGAGCACAGAGTGAACGTGTCGAAATGTCTGTCTGTCTGTCTGTAGAGTGAGAGCACAGAGTGAACGAGTCGAAGTGTCTGTCTGTCTGTCTGTCTGTAGAGTGAGAGCACAGAGTGAACGAGTCGAAGTGTCTGTCTGTCTGTCTGTCTGTCTGTAGAGTGAGAGCACAGAGTGAACGAGTCGAAGTGTCTGTCTGTCTGTCTGTCTGTAGAGTGAGAGCACAGAGTGAACGAGTCGAAGTGTCTGTCTGTCTGTCTGTAGAGTGAGAGCACAGAGTGAACAAGTCGAAGGGCCCTATTTTAACGATCTGAAACGCAAGTGTCAAAGCGCGAACCGCAAGTAACTTTGTGGGCGGGTCTCGGCGCTGTTGCTATTTTCCCGGCGGGATAAATGGCTCTTGCGCCCGGCGCAAATCTAAAATGGGTTGGTCTGAAGTAGCTTCATTATTCATAGGTGTGGTTTGGGCGTAACGTGAATAAACCAATCCGAGCGTCATCCAACATTCCCTTTAAAAGCAGGTGCGCAAGTTCCATTATGGATTGCTATTATTATGGCGTATTTAGCAGGCGCACGCCAGGAGCGGTTCACAGCCGAGGAGACTGATGTGCTTGTAAGAGCAGTGAAAGACAGAGAAGTGAAGTTGTAATGTTGTACATTATGGTAAAGGTGATTTCACAGTCTTTTTTTTTTTCAGTCTTTCAGTTTTTTCAGTTTTTCAGTCGATTTTTTTTCCTGGTTCTTGACGGACAAACCAATTTGTCAGATGTCCTTATATACATATATGTCTTGCCACTATTGGGCAAACAGGTCTTATCCTTAATTATTACAATTAGCCTGAATAATTTGTAAGCTAGATTTATGCCTATTTTTTCACATCTTCGTGGCACAACACAATGATTTCCGTCATCTCATGTGTTAATATTTTTTTAGTGTAACAATTTATGATTTGCAAAAATAACTGTTGCATCTGTGTAGATTACATGAGCAAAGTGTATGCGCGTTGTGCACGCTATACATTATGGTCAAGCATGCGCCCTTAAAATAGCATAATGAACAACGCGCAACGCGCCACTGACTTTAGACTAGGTTTTTTCTGGTCAGTGGCGCAATTGTTTAATGGAACAGCAAAATAGCACCAGGGATTGTTTGCGCCGGAACACGCCTCCTTTTTTGCGCTGAACCGCCCAGGGAGCGCAAGTTCATTCACTAGTTTAGCGACGTGCTTCTGTGGAGGGAAAAGCGCACTTTGCGCGGGTGCAAAATAGGAATGACACATGCGTCGGTGTACAAAGTCAATTGCGCTGGGTGCAAGATAGGGCCCGAAGTGTCTGTCTGTCTCTCTATCTGTAGAGTGAGAGCACAGAGTGAACAAGTCGAAGTGTCTGTCTGTCTCTCTATCTGTAGAGTGAGAGCACAGAGTGAACAAGTCGAAGTGTCTGTCTGTCTGTCTGTCTCTCTGTAGAGTGAGAGCACAGAGTGAACAAGTCGAAGTGTCTGTCTGTTTGTAGAGTGAGAGCACAGAGTGAACGAGTGGAAGTGTCTGTCTGTCTGTCTGTAGAGTGATAGCACAGAGTGAACAAGTCAAAGTTTCTGTCTGTCTGCCTGTAGAGTGAGAGCAGAGAGTGAACAAGTCGAAGTGTCTGTCTGTCTGTCTGTCTGTCTGTAGAGTGAGAGCACAAAGTGAACGAGTCGAAGTGTCTGTCTGTCTGTCTGTCTGTAGAGTGAGAGCACAAAGTGAACGAGTCGAAGTGTCTGTCTGTCTGTCTGTAGAGTGAGAGCACAGAGTTAACGAGTTGAAGTGTGTGTGTGTCTGTCTGTCTGTAGAGTGAGAGCACAGAGTGAACGAGTCGAAGTGTCTGTCTGTCTGTCTGTCTGTCTGTCTGTCTGTAGAGTGAGAGCACAGAGTGAACGAGTTGAAGTGTCTGT
>NC_137113.1:49768224-49778224 GCF_949357685.1 Gobio gobio | reverse complement strand
GAGTCGAAATGTCTGTCTGTCTGTTTGTCCGTCTGTCTGTCTGTCTGTTAGTAGAGTGAGAGCACAAAGTGAACGAGTCGAAGTGTCTGTCTGTCTGTCTGTCTGTAGAGTGAGAGCACAGAGTGAACGAGTCGAAGTGTCTGTCTGTCTGTCTGTAGAGTGAGAGCACAGAGTGAACGAGTCGAAGTTTCTGTCTGTCTGTCTGTAGAGTGAGAGCACAGAGAGGGCGAGTCGAAGTGTCTGTCTGTCTGTTTGTCCGTCTGTCTGTCTGTCTGTTAGTAGAGTGAGAGCACAAAGTGAACGAGTCGAAGTGTCTGTCTGTCTGTCTGTCTGTAGAGTGAGAGCACAAAGTGAACGAGTCGAAGTGTCTGTCTGTCTGTTTGTCCGTCTGTCTGTCTGTCTGTTAGTAGAGTGAGAGCACAAAGTGAACGAGTCGAAGTGTCTGTCTGTCTGTCTGTCTGTAGAGTGAGAGCACAAAGTGAACGAGTCGAAGTGTCTGTCTGTCTGTCTGTAGAGTGAGAGCACAAAGTGAACGAGTCGAAGTGTCTGTCTGTCTGTCTGTAGAGTGAGAGCACAAAGTGAACGAGTCGAAGTGTCTGTCTGTCTGTCTCTAGAGTGAGAGCACAGAGTGAAAGAGTCGAAGTGTCTATCTGTCTGTCTGTCTGTCTGTTTGTCTGCAGAGTGAGAGCACAAAGTGAACGAGTCAAAGTGTCTGTCTGTCTGTCTGTCTGTCTGTCTGTCTGTAGAGTGAGAGCACAAAGTGAACGAGTCGAAGTGTCTGTCTGTCTGTCTGTCTGTAGAGTGAGAGCACAGAGTGAACGAGTCGAAGTGTCTGTCTGTCTGTCTGTCTGTAGAGTGAGAGCACAGAGTGAATGAGTCGAAGTGTCTGTCTGTCTGTCTGTAGAGTGAGAGCACAGAGTGAACGAGTCGAAGTGTCTGTCTGTCTGTCTGTCTGTCTGTCTGTCTGTCTGTCTGTAGAGTGAGAGCACAGAGTGAACGAGTCGAAGTGTCTGTCTGTCTGTCTGTCTGTAGAGTGAGAGCACAGAGTGAACGAGTCGAAGTGTCTGTCTGTCTGTCTGTAGAGTGAGAGCACAGAGTGAACGAGTCGAAGTTTCTGTCTGTCTGTCTGTAGAGTGAGAGCACAGAGAGGGCGAGTCGAAGTGTCTGTCTCTCTGTCTGTCTCTAGAGTGAGAGCACAGAGTGAACGAGTCGAAGTGTCTGTCTGTCTGTCTGTCTGTCTGTAGAGTGAGAGCACAGAGTGAACGTGTCGAAGTGTCTGTCTGTCTATCTGTCTGTAGAGTGAGAGCACAGAGTGAACGAGTCGAAGTGTCTGTCTGTCTGTCTGTCTGTAGAGTGAGAGCACAGAGTGAACGAGTCGAAGTGTCTGTCTGTCTGTCTGTCTGTCTGTCTGTCTGTAGAGTGAGAGAACAGAGTGAATGAGTCGAAAGTGTGTGTCTGTCTGTCTGTAGAGTGAGAGCACAGAGTGAACGAGTCGAAGTGTCTGTCTGTCTGTCTGTCTGTTTGTAGAGTGAGAGCACAGAGTGAATGAGTCGAAGTGTCTGTCTGTCTGTCTGTAGAGTGAGAGCACAGAGTGAACGAGTCGAAATGTCTGTCTGTCTGTCTGTCTGTAGAGTGAGAGCACAGAGTGAACGAGTCGAAGTGTCTGTCTGTCTGTCTGTCTGTAGAGTGAGAGCACAGAGTGAACGAGTCGAAGTGTCTGTCTGTCTGTCTGTAGAGTGAGAGCACAGAGTGAACGAGTCGAAGTTTCTGTCTGTCTGTCTGTAGAGTGAGAGCACAGAGAGGGCGAGTCGAAGTGTCTGTCTCTCTGTCTGTCTCTAGAGTGAGAGCACAGAGTGAACGAGTCGAAGTGTCTGTCTGTCTGTCTGTAGAGTGAGAGCACAGAGTGAACGAGTCGAAGTGTCTGTCTGTCTGTCTGTCTGTAGAGTGAGAGCACAGAGTGAACGTGTCGAAGTGTTTGTCTGTCTATCTGTCTGTAGAGTGAGAGCACAGAGTGAACGAGTCGAAGTGTCTGTCTGTCTGTCTGTAGAGTGAGAGCACAGAGTGAACGAGTCGAAGTGTCTGTCTGTCTGTCTGTCTGTCTGTAGAGTGAGAGCACAGAGTGAACGAGTCGAAAGTGTGTGTCTGTCTGTCTGTAGAGTGAGAGCACAGAGTGAACGAGTCGAAGTGTCTGTCTGTCTGTCTGTCTGTCTGTAGAGACATTTCGACTCGTTCACTCTGTGCTCTCAGCACAGAGTGAACGAGTCGAAGTGTCTGTCTGTCTGTAGAGTGAGAGCACAGAGTGAACGAGTCGAAGTGTCTGTCTGTCTGTCTGTCTCTAGAGTGAGAGCACAGAGTGAACGAGTCGAAGTGTCTGTCTGTCTGTCTGTAGAGTGAGAGCACAGAGTGAACGAGTCGAAGTGTCTGTCTGTCTGTCTGTCTGTCTGTAGAGTGAGAGCACAGAGTGAACGTGTCGAAGTGTCTGTCTGTCTATCTGTCTGTAGAGTGAGAACACAGAGTGAACGAGTCGAAGTGTCTGTCTGTCTGTCTGTCTGTAGAGTGAGAGCACAGAGTGAACGAGTCGAAGTGTCTGTCTGTCTGTCTGTCTGTCTGTCTGTCTGTCTGTCTGTAGAGTGAGAGCACAGAGTGAACGAGTCGAAAGTGTGTGTCTGTCTGTCTGTAGAGTGAGAGCACAGAGTGAACGAGTCGAAGTGTCTGTCTGTCTGTCTGTCTGTCTGTAGAGACATTTTCGACTCGTTCACTCTGTGCTCTCAGCACAGAGTGAACGAGTCAAAGTGTCTGTCTGTCTGTAGAGTGAGAGCACAGAGTGAACGAGTCGAAGTGTCTGTCTGTCTGTCTCTCTGTCTGTCTGTAGAGTGAGAGCACAGAGTGAACGAGTCGAACTGTCTGTCTGTCTGTCTGTCTGTCTGTAGAGTGAGAGCACAGAGTGAACGTGTCGAAGTGTATGTCTGTCTGTCTGTAGAGTGAGAGCACAGAGTGAACGAGTCGAAGTGTCTGTCTGTCTGTCTGTAGAGTGAGAGCACAGAGTGAACGAGTCGAAGTGTCTGTCTGTCTGTCTGTCTGTCTGTAGAGTGAGAGCACAGAGTAAACATGTCGAAATGTCTGTCTGTCTGTCTGTAGAGTGAGAGCACAGAGTGAACGAGTCGATGTGTCTGTCTGTCTGTCTGTAGAGTGAGAGCACAGAGTGAACAAGTCGAAGTGTCTGTCTGTCTGTAGAGTGAGAGCACAGAGTGAACGAGTGGAAGTGTCTGTCTGTCTGCCTGTAGAGTGAGAGCAGAGAGTGAACAAGTCGAAGTGTCTGTCTGTCTGTCTGTCTGTAGAGTGAGAGCACAGAGTGAACGAGTCGAAGTGTCTGTCTGTCTGTCTGTCTGTCTGTCTGTCTGTAGAGTGAGAGCACAGAGTTAACGAGTTGAAGTGTCTGTCTGTCTGTCTGTGTGTAAAGTGAGAGCACAGAGTGAACGAGTCGAAGTGTCTGTCTGTCTGTCTGTCTGTAGAGTGAGAGCACAGAGAGAGCGAGTCGAAGTGTCTGTCTGTCTGTCTGTAGAGTGAGAGCACAGAGTGAACGAGTCGAAGTGTCTGTCTGTCTGTCTGTCTGTCTGTCTGTCTGTCTGTAGAGTGAGAGCACAGAGAGAGCGAGTCGAAGTGTCTGTCTGTCTGTCTGTCTGTCTGTCTGTCTGTCTGTCTGTAGAGTGAGACACTAAATTTTCAACTAAACATCGAAATAAATCTAATTAATAAACTAAATTAACCATTTAAACTAAATTACTGATCTAAATATTGATCTAAAGCCCACACTGTCACTGTATGATAATTGAAATGAAATGATGACATCAGCGTTTTTTCCAGATTGGCTATAAAGCTGAATAAAATTATGCTGCATTATTTTCCTGTTTTCAAGATTCAAGATTCAAGATTCAAGATTCAAGAGTTTTATTTGTCACATACACAGTTTTATACACAATATACAACTGGCAGTGAAATGTAAACAGGTCCGCTCCATGGACAGTGCAAATAACAGTTACAAGAAATTAAAATAGAAATAGAATAAAATTAGAATAAAAAGTATTAACATAAGTAGAATTATAAATAAATCAAGTAAAAGATAAAAATAGGAAATAAGATAAAAATAAAAATATAAAAATTAAAATATAAAAATATAAAAAAATAAGTGGATATGATAAGTGAGAAACTGTAGACTTAGAAATAAGTGGTTAACATAAATATATATATATATGTATATATAAAGAAGTATAATGTGCAAGGTTTAATACAGGTTGTTACGCAGTAACAATAGGAAAGTAAAGTGCAGTGCAATGGCAGTATGTGGATGTTAATGTTTAAACTGGATGTTTATGTGTGTGCGGGGTGAAGTGAGTCACGTGACTGAGTTCAGGAGTCTGATGGCCTGGGGGAAGAAACTCCTCCTGAGTCTTTCAGTCTTTGCCATCAGGCTACGGAAGCGCTTACCAGATGGCAGCAGGGTGAAGTGAGAGTTTGCAGGGTGATTAATGTCTCTGATGATTTTAGTAGCTCTACCTCTGCAGCGTTTGGTGTAGATGTCCTGCAGAGACGGGAGAGCTGAGCCTGAGATGCGCTCGGATAAGCGCACCACTCTTTGCAGGGCTTTGCAGTCGTGACTGGTGCTGTTCCCGTACCACGCTGTGATGCACTGAGTCAGGACACTTTCTATCGCCCCTCGATAGAAAGTTTTCAGGATGGCTGGTGAAACCCTGAATTTCCTCAGCTGGCGCAGGTGGTACAGTCTTTGCCTGGCTTTTTTCACCTGTGTCTGGATGTGTGTAGTCCAGGTCAGATCCTCGGAGATGTTCACACCCAGGTATTTGAAGCTGCTCACTCTCTCTACCGGTGTCCCGCTGATCATGAGAGGGGAGTATGACCGATGCTGTCTCTTCCTGAAGTCCACAATCAGTTCTTTGGTCTTGTTAACATTCAGAGAGAGACAGTTGTCCTGGCACCATGATGTCAGTTGCTCCACTTCGTCCAAGTATGCCGTCTCATTGTTGTTGGAGATGAGACCCAGGACAACAGTATCATCAGCAAACTTGATGATCGAGGTGGAGCTGTGTGTGGACAAACAGTCATGGGTGTAGAGAGAGTAGAGCAGGGGACTCAGCACACAGCCCTGTGGAGCTCCAACACTCAGGGTGATGGAGGTGGAGGTGAACTGGCCTACTCTCACCGCCTGGGGTCTGCCAGTGAGGAAATCTTCAATCCAGAGGCAGAGAGAAGAATTCAGGCCTAGATCCAGGAGTTTGTGTGTTAGCTTAATGGGAACTATGGTGTTAAAGGCTGAGCTATAGTCAATAAATAGCAGCCTGACATAGTTCCCACTTTTGCTGTCGATGTGAGTGAGGCAGGAGTGAAGGACGTGAGAGATGGCATCTTCAGTCGATCTATTGGGACGATAGGCAAACTGAAGAGGGTCCAAAGTGTCAGGAATGGAGGAGCAAATGTTGTTTTTAATGAGTCTCTCAAAGACCTTCATGACTAAAGATGTGAGAGCCACTGGACGATAGTCATTTAGGCAAGAGGGTTTACTGATCTTAGGTACAGGGATGATGGAGGATCGTTTGAAGGAGGTGGGGACAACAGATGTAGCAAGGGACTCGTTAAATATGGATGTAAAGAGCCCTGCGAGCTGATCAGCACAGGACCGCAGAACACGACCTGAAATACCATCCGGCCCAGCAGCTTTCCTGACATCCACACGTTTGAGTGCCCTCCGAACCTCGTCCTCCGAGACAGAGATCACGTGATCACGTGCGTTTAACACTGTAAAGCTGCTTTGAAACAATCCACATTGTTAAAAGCGCTATATAAATAACGTTGACTTGATTTGACTTGACTTGAGAGCACAGAGTGAACGAGTCGAAGTGTCTGTCTGTCTGTCTGTCTGTCTGTCTGTCTGTAGAGTGAGAGCACAGAGTGAACGAGTCGAAGTGTCTGTCTGTCTGTCTGTCTGTAGAGTGAGAGCACAGAGTGAACGAGTCGAAGTGTCTGTCTGTCTGTCTGTAGAGTGAGAGCACAGAGTGAACGAGTCGAAGTGTCTGTCTGTCTGTCTGTCTGTCTGTAGAGTGAGAGCACAGAGTGAACGAGTCGAAGTGTCTGTCTGTAGAGTGAGAGCACAGAGTGAACGAGTCGAAGTGTCTGTCTGTAGAGTGAGAGCACAAAGTGAACGAGTCGAAGTGTCTGTCTGTCTGTCTGTAGAGTGAGAGCACAAAGTGAACGAGTCGAAGTGTCTGTCTGTCTGTCTGTCTGTCTGTCTGTAGAGTGAGAGCACAGAGTGAACGAGTCGAAGTGTCTGTCTGTCTGTCTGTCTGTCTGTCTGTCTGTAGAGTGAGAGCACAGAGTGAACGAGTCGAAGTGTCTGTCTGTAGAGTGAGAGCACAAAGTGAACGAGTCGAAGTGTCTGTCTGTCTGTCTGTAGAGTGAGAGCACAGAGTGAACGAGTCGAAGTGTCTATCTGTCTGTCTGTCTGTCTGTCTGTAGAGTGAGAGCACAGAGTGAACGAGTCGAAGTGTCTGTCTGTCTGTCTGTCTGTAGAGTGAGAGCACAGAGTGAACGAGTTGAAGTGTCTGTCTGTCTGTCTGTCTGTAGAGTGAGAACACAGAGTGAACGAGTCGAAGTGTCTATCTGTCTGTCTGTCTGTCTGTCTGTCTGTCTGTCTGTCTGTCTGTAGAGTGAGACCACAGAGTGAACGAGTCGAAGTGTCTGTCTGTCTGTCTGTCTGTCTGTAGAGTGAGAGCAAAGAGTGAACGAGTCGAAGTGTCTGTCTGTCTGTGTGTCTGTCTGTCAGTAGAGTGAGAGCACAAAGTGAACGAGTCGAAGTGTCTGTCTGTCTGTCTGTCTGTAGAGTGAGAGCACAAAGTGAACGAGTCGAAGTGTCTGTCTGTCTGTCTCTCTGTCTGTCTGTAGAGTGAGAGCACAGAGTGAGCGAGTCGAAGTGTCTGTCTGTCTGTCTGTCTTTCTCTAGAGTGAGAGCACAGAGTGAACGAGTCGAAGTGTCTGTCTGTCTGTCTGTTTGTCTGTAGAGTGAGAGCACAAAGTGAACGAGTCGAAGTGTCTGTCTGTCTGTCTGTAGAGTGAGAGCACAAAGTGAACGAGTCAAAGTGTCTGTCTGTCTGTCTGTCTGTCTGTAGAGTGAGAGCACAGAGAGAACGATTCGAAGTGTCTGTCTGTCTGTCTGTAGAGTGAGAGCACAGAGTGAACGAGTCGAGGTGTCTTTCTCTCTGTCTGTCTGTCTGTCTGTAGAGTGAGAGCACAGAGAGAACTAGTCGAAGTGTCTGTCTGTCTGTCTGTCTGTAGAGTGAGAGCACAGAGTGAATGAGTCGAAGTGTCTGTCTGTCTGTCTGTCTGTCTGTAGAGTGAGAGCACAAAGTGAACGAGTCGAAGTGTCCGTCTGTCTGTCTGTCTGTCTGTAGAGTGAGAACACAGAGTGAACGAGTCGAAGTGTCTGTCTGTCTGTCTGTCTTTCTGTCTGTAGAGTGAGAGCACAGAGTGAACGAGTCGAAGTGTCTGTCTGTCTGTCTGTCTGTCTGTCTTTCTGTCTGTAGAGTGAGAACACAGAGTGAACGAGTCGAAGTGTCTGTCTGTCTGTCTGTCTGTCTGTCTTTTTGTCTGTAGAGTGAGAACACAGAGTGAACGAGTCGAAGTGTCTGTCTGTCTGTCTGTCTGTCTGTAGAGTGAGAGCACAGAGTGAACGAGTCGAAAGTGTGTGTCTGTCTGTCTGTAGAGTGAGAGCACAGAGTGAACGAGTCGAAGTGTCTGTCTGTCTGTCTGTCTGTCTGTCTGTCTGTAGAGACATTTCAACTCGTTCACTCTGTGCTCTCAGCACAGAGTGAACGAGTCGAAGTGTCTGTCTGTCTGTAGAGTGAGAGCACAGGGTGAACGAGTCGAAGTGTCTGTCTGTCTGTCTGTCTCTAGAGTGAGAGCACAGAGTGAACGAGTCGAAGTGTCTATCTGTCTGTCTGTAGAGTGAGAGCACAGAGTGAACGAGTCGAAGTGTCTGTCTGTCTGTCTGTCTGTCTGTAGAGTGAGAGCACAGAGTGAACGTGTCGAAGTGTCTGTCTGTCTATCTGTCTGTAGAGTGAGAGCACAGAGTGAACGAGTCGAAGTGTCTGTCTGTCTGTCTGTCTGTAGAGTGAGAGCACAGAGTGAACGAGTCGAAGTGTCTGTCTGTCTGTCGGTCTGTCTGTAGAGTGAGAGCACAGAGTGAACGAGTCGAAAGTGTGTGTCTGTCTGTCTGTAGAGTGAGAGCACAGAGTGAACGAGTCGAAGTGTCTGTCTGTCTGTCTGTCTGTAGAGACATTTTCGACTCGTTCACTCTGTGCTCTCAGCACAGAGTGAACGAGTCGAAGTGTCTGTCTGTCTGTAGAGTGAGAGCACAGAGTGAACGAGTCGAAGTGTCTGTCTCTCTGTCTCTCTGTCTGTCTGTAGAGTGAGAGCACAGAGTGAACGAGTCGAAGTGTCTGTCTGTCTGTCTGTCTGTCTGTAGAGTGAGAGCACAGAGTGAACGAGTCGAAGTGTCTGTCTTTCTGTCTGTCTGTAGAGTGAGAGCACAGAGTGAACGAGTCGAAGTGTCTGTCTGTCTATCTGTCTCTAGAGTGAGAGCACAGAGTGAACGAGTCGAAGTGTCTGTCTGTCTGTCTGTAGAGTGAGAGCACAGAGTGAACGAGTCGAAGTGTCTGTCTGTCTGTCTGTAGAGTGAGAGAACAGAGTGAACGTGTCGAAGTGTCTGTCTGTCTATCTGTCTGTAGAGTGAGAGCACAGAGTGAACGAGTCGAAGTGTCTGTCTGTCTGTCTGTCTGTCTGTAGAGTGAGAGCACAGAGTGAACGAGTCGAAGTGTCTGTCTGTCTGTCTGTCTGTCTGTCTGTCTGTCTGTCTGTCCGTAGAGTGAGAGCACAGAGTGAACGAGTCGAAAGTGTGTGTCTGTCTGTCTGTAGAGTGAGAGCACAGAGTGAACGAGTCGAAGTGTCTGTCTGTCTGTCTGTCTGTCTGTAGAGACATTTTCGACTCGTTCACTCTGTGCTCTCAGCACAGAGTGAACGAGTCGAAGTGTCTGTCTGTCTGTAGAGTGAGAGCACAGAGTGAACGAGTCGAAGTGTGTGTCTCTCTGTCTCTCTGTCTGTCTGTAGAGTGAGAGCACAGAGTGAACGAGTCGAAGTGTCTGTCTGTCTGTCTGTCTGTAGAGTGAGAGCACAGAGTGAACGTGTCGAAGTGTCTGTCTGTCTGTCTGTCTGTAGAGTGAGAGCACAGAGTGAACGAGTCGAAGTGTCTGTCTGTCTGTCTGTAGAGTGAGAGCACAGAGTGAACGAGTCGAAGTGTCTGTCTGTCTGTCTGTCTGTAGAGTGAGAGCACAGAGTGAACATGTCGAAGTGTCTGTCTGTCTGTCTGTAGTGTGAGAGCACAGAGTGAACAAGTCGAAGTGTCTGTCTGTCTGTAGAGTGAGAGCACAGAGTGAACGAGTGGAAGTGTCTGTCTGTCTGCCTGTAGAGTGAGAGCAGAGAGTGAACAAGTCGAAGTGTCTGTCTGTCTGTCTGTCTGTAGAGTGAGAGCACAGAGTGAACGAGTCGAAGTGTCTGTCTGTCTGTCTGTCTGTCTGTCTGTAGAGTGAGAGCACAGAGTTAACGAGTTGAAGTGTCTGTCTGTCTGTCTGTCTGTAGAGTGAGAGCACAGAGTGAACGAGTCGAAGTGTCTGTCTGTCTGTCTGTCTGTCTGTCTGTCTGTCTGTAGAGTGAGAGCACAGAGAGAGCGAGTCGAAGTGTCTGTCTGTCTGTCTGTAGAGTGAGAGCACAGAGTGAACGAGTCGAAGTGTCTGTCTGTCTGTCTGTCTGTCTGTCTGTCTGTAGAGTGAGAGCACAGAGAGAGCGAGTCGAAGTGTCTGTCTGTCTGTCTGTCTGTAGAGTGAGACACTAAATTTTCAACTAAACATCGAAATAAATCTAATTAATAAACTAAATT
>NC_137113.1:49713224-49763224 GCF_949357685.1 Gobio gobio | reverse complement strand
CTGTCTGTCTGTAGAGTGAGAGCACAGAGTGAATGAGTCGAAGTGTCTGTCTGTCTGTCTGTCTGTCTGTCTGTCTGTAGAGTGAGAGCACAAAGTGAACGAGTCGAAGTGTCCGTCTGTCTGTCTGTCTGTCTGTAGAGTGAGAACACAGAGTGAACGAGTCGAAGTGTCTGTCTGTCTGTCTGTCTGTCTTTCTGTCTGTAGAGTGAGAGCACAGAGTGAACGAGTCGAAGTGTCTGTCTGTCTGTCTGTCTGTCTTTCTGTCTGTAGAGTGAGAACACAGAGTGAACGAGTCGAAGTGTCTGTCTGTCTGTCTGTCTGTCTTTTTGTCTGTAGAGTGAGAACACAGAGTGAACGAGTCGAAGTGTCTGTCTGTCTGTCTGTCTGTCTGTAGAGTGAGAGCACAGAGTGAATGAGTCGAAGTGTCTGTCTGTCTGTCTGTCTGTCTGTCCGTCTGTCTGTCTGTAGAGTGAGAGCACAAAGTGAACGAGTCGAAGTGTCTGTCTGTCTGTCTGTCTGTGTGTCGAAGTGCTGACACAAACCTTCAGGTTAATTTGAATTTGATTTTGGTACAATGGTTTTTCTTTCCTCATTGCACTTTAAATGTCCCCGAAAAGAACCTGAAGAATTATGCACAGAAATGTTTTCTCTGGAAACTGATGAATGATATTCCGGACTTCTAAACACATTAAATTACACAGAAACGAGGACATCATTTATAAGAGACCCTGAGAGGAATGTGTGGTGTTTCTGCATCAGGACGCCAGTAAACACTGAGATCATGACTGGAGAGCTGGAGATGGAGGAGAACATGTGAACTTGTCTGCAGTCCTGTATACACACACATATCATGAGCACAGGCGTGTTTCAGACGTGTTTCAGGCGTGTTTCAGACGTGTCAGATGTAAGATGTCACGGCCGCAGACTCGGGCCCAATTACAGGGAGGGATTAGGCCGGGGCTCAGTGACCCTCAGAGGAATTCCACAGGGATGCTCTGTGTTCACTGTCAAGCTGTGGCTTCAGCCGGCCTTAAGCACTTTCACCTGCTAATTAAACCATCCAGACTCCAGTCATGGGGAGAGGAAAACAGCCGCTCACAACTCAAGATGTCCTAATGTAAATATTTGAGCTGGGCTGTATATTGGAGCGCGGCCGACTGCGCGTGGCAGAGACTTCGTGAGCGTTCATCCATTAGTGAGTTTAAGCTCTTCTGCTTCGCTCGAGTGTTTGGAAACGCGGAGGGACGTCGGGTGACAGGACTCTTCTGCAAAAAACACTGCAAAAAATGCTTTTCTTACTTAGTATTTTTGTCTTGTTTCTGGTCCAAACATCTAAAAATTCTCAAAACGAAGCATTTACTAGGCAAATAAAAACTTTTGTCTTGTTTTGGGGGAAAATAACTCAAAATGAAGGGAGTTTTTGCTTAGAATAAGCAAAATAATCTGCCAATGGGGTAAGCAAAATAATCTTAATTCAAACAGAAGACCAGATTATTTTGCTTACCGCATTGGCAGATTATTTTAAGCAAAAACTCCCTTAATTTTGAGTTATTTTCCCCCAAAACAAGACAAAAACTTTTGCTTGTCTAGTAAATGCTTCTTAATGGAAGATTTTTTAGATATTCGGACTGAAAACAAGACAAAAATACCAAGTAAGAAAAGCATTTTTGCAGTGTAAAATCCAACAGTTGTTCTTACTAAGACTTTTTAGTAAACTTTACTTAATACCCACATGAAAAAATACTATAGTATATTATAGTAA
Source organism: Gobio gobio (assembly GCF_949357685.1). NCBI lineage: Eukaryota > Metazoa > Chordata > Actinopteri > Cypriniformes > Gobionidae > Gobio > Gobio gobio. Next base: position 49,761,462 of record NC_137113.1, on the reverse strand, counting down.
AATTACAGTAAAATTACTCTACTACTGCTCTACTACTTGTTTTAAGTAAGTTCAACAAATTATTGGATACCCACATGAAAAAATACTTTAGTATATTATAGTAAAATTACTGTAGTAAATACTATAGTGTTTTTGAACCATACTATAGTAAAGATACTACAGTAAATTGTAGTATATTATAGTATTTACTACGTTTTGTTAATTTACTGCAGTATATTTACTATAGTACGGTTCAAAAACACTATAGTATTTACTAGAGTAATTTAACCATAATATACTAAAGTATTTTTTCATGTGGGTTGTTGAACTTACTTAAAACAATGAAGTAATCTGAACTATTTTCATGCTATGCCTTCGTTACTTAGAAAACTCAAGTAAACATTACTTGACTGGTTTGAGCACCATTTGCCAAAGCAAAAAAACAAGCAGGCGGACGGGGAAAGTGTTTTTGAGGCGGGGCAATTTTTTATAGACTTATCACTCATTTCCTCCACTTCCTCTCACCATAATTGTGATTAGTGTTCCCTTTGGTTGGACACTTGGAACTTCATTCATATTATAGTAATTAACTTCCTATTAATGCAGCAGTGCAACAAGAAATCATAGTTGTATGATTTCAAAAGAAGGGAAGTAATATATATATAAAATATTTATCTATTAATGATATACAACATAACTATATTTAATGTCATCTTTAATGTCTTTAATCTTTAATTTAATGTCATCTTTTAACATTATTTTTGCTAATATTTATGGCATCACCTTTTAATTGAGTTGATAGAATCCCTCTATATTTGTCACAATATAATTTGACCATGCATGAGTTTGTCACACACACACTTCAACATTCAGCATGCAAAACACAACAATGGTATAAGGATTTGTTTTATTATTAATACGACCTTTACTATTTTACTTGCTGTCATTATTCGGGTTATACTGACAAAAGACAAATAGTAAAATAAAGCCAAAAATAGTCAAACGAAGCAATTAATTTATTCATGCCACAGTGCACTCTGGGAGTACACTTCCTCAGATCCCAGATAGAATTAAGTTGACAAAACTTAAACGGTTTAAACGGTTGTAAGAACAACTTAATGCAATTAAGTAATGCTTACTTAATTGAATTAAGGCAACGAGTTTGCACAATTTAATTAAGTAAACTGAACTAATTGGTTTTTACAGTGTAGACGATAAATCGTTAAACTGCCGGTGCATTGCCTGGTTTATTTATTAACATCATTAATGTGATTGGATGTAAAACTGCTTCAGATGCAATCAATAACTTATTTCTACTTTGATTTATTTCCCGGTTCAGGAATGAGGGATTGTGTCAAAAATGACACCAAAATGCTCACAAAGTTCAAGATATTGTTGCAAAAAAGTATTTGTATAAGATCTGGATTTTTATATTACAACGTGATGTAATTAAGCAATATCACTGGAGCTGTTTTCACAGATTTGAGCATGACAGCAAAATATAAAAATTCTCAACATTATTTATGCATTTGTAATTTACCAGTTCAGATGCATCTTTTGCAGAGATTAATTCTGTGGTTAATGTGCTGTAACAGCTCTATATATAGTGTCTTATACTCATTATGTTTATTGGTTAAAAATAAGTCGTTTCTCAGGCAATAATGTGGATCTTTATGAATTTAAGGAGTGCTGGTCTGGTCTTGTCTTGGTCTCAATGAAGACATGAATCCCGATTTCCTCCGATCGGATTCAGGCCTCACTCATATGTGGTCATAAATCACTCGTGCATTGCATATCGCTCCATTTAACGTCCTTTTCCGGGTCAGAACATCTTGGGCTGTTTCGCCAGTGTATAGTGTAAAGGCAAATATCGGATATGGATCACTTTTGAAAGATGTAAGCGGGTCGTCAAAAAAATCAGATATAGTCACCAAATCTGAATTGTGCATCAAGACCTGACGTGTAAATGCGGCCTAGATCTCATTTAGGGATTTTATGCCTCACAGTGTGACTTTAAATCTCAAAGCCAAGAAACTTTATTTCTCACAATAACAACTTTAAACTTCACAATGTGACTAAATCATGCACAGTTATGACTCTATATCCCTCTAAAACACATCAGTTTGGATGTAATGCATTACTAAGAAAGAAATGTAATTACTAAAGTTACATTTAATTACAGTACCTTCTGATATAATGGCATTTCTGTATAGACTATAGAACATGTTTCATAGAAAACAGTGGATTAATGTCTGATGTTAAAATGTATGTGTTTAATGTAACCTTGAAATACTTTGATCAAGAATATTTTATATGATTTATTTGATAGAATTAAAAGAGCAGTTTCACGTCTATCCTTGTAAAGGTTGATTAATATTTATTAATATGTAATTAAATACTTTTAGATAGCGTAATTTACCGTTCGCAAAGACCCGCCCCCTTTAGTTACTGTTGCTATGTCTCTTTTTTTAAAGAAATTTAAACAATAAATAGCGTTTTGTGTCTCTTTAATGTGACGTCAATACACACCGTTTTTCCAAGTTCAAGTCCACCGAAATTAATCTACTAACTCTCCTGACTGCTTTGTCGGACAGATTCAGCGATGTGATTGGTCAGATCACCTTTCAATCAAACCTGCGGCGAAGGGTGAATTAGTAAACTAATCTCATTACAGTGTAAAAATCAATGACTTTTAAGAGTAACTGACACTATATCTCTTCATATTTCTGACAAATTCAACTCTATAGCTCAAACTGTGTCTTTATACATCATCTCACAAAGGCAACTTATTTTTCGTGATAGTGATTTTATGCCTCACAATATAAACTGTAAATCTCGCGATGTGGCTTTATCTCTCGTAAAGCAGCGTTCTTGTAATTGTGACTTTGTATCTCTCATAACTCTGTAATCTTTATACCTCACAATCGCAAAAATGTTTCTCGCAATTGCAACTCAATCCCTCACAATAGGACTTTATATTTCCAGAGCTCCAGACTAACATTAGAGAGCAGTGGCGCTGGAGGAAAATGTACCATAATCATAAATCTTAGAACGACTATTGTTTTGTGTTGTTTTGTTAATAAGTGCAGTTACTGATAATATCACAGTTTGTTTATTGGGAATGTAACAGTGAAGCTCTGAGCTTGAATTGATATGCAGATAAAATGAACTTTTATTAACAACAGTAATGTCCAAAAACCTGGATGTAGATCTTCAGCTGTTGTTAATGTGCCGTTGATCTTCTGTGGTCTCACACTGACCCACAGCTCCAGGGGTTATTACAGCAGCTCTGCTCTTGCCTTCTGGGTAATTCAGGCACAATCTGAAGAATAGTTTCTGTTTCATGAGACTTTGTGACTTCCTCCTTTTCTCCAGATATTAATGAGTGGAAATGGCTCATAATTGTCTGGCTATCACCAGATCGAGCTCAGTCTTTAAGATTGAACATTAGAGTCTGCTCTGTATTTCTACTGCACAAGAGGCGTGATCAACGGGCATCGTTCAAATGACTCTCGCAATTGGATAGTACTTCAACCAATCAGACCCACGTGTCTCCATCGCCATCGTGTTAAACCAGCCAATAGCGTGCCTGGTGGCAATAGCAAGCTGGTTTGTGATTGGTCCCTGCAGATTTGTAACAGAAGCACGATAGAAATATGTACAGGTTTCCAGGCTGAGCTGCAGGGCGAAATCAAATCGCAGGGTTTACCCAGTCAGCCAGTGGTCCTCTGCTGCCATCTACTGGTTATAGTGGGCACTTCATATGTTTTTAAATAAAAGTGCTTGGTTGCCACAAGGTGACCTACACCTTTACACTTTTAGTTTTACAAATCATCACATTATAAATAACATTAAAATTTAATAATATTTAGAACAGTGGTACCACTAGTGGTACTCCAGCTCCCTCTAGTGATACTCCAGCTTCCTCTAGTGGTACTCCGGCTCCCTCTAGTGATACTCCGGCTCCCTCTAGTGATACTCTGGCTCCCTCTAGTGATACTCCGGCTCCCTCTAGTGATACTCTGGCTCCCTCTAGTGATACTCCAGCTTCCTCTAGTGATACTCCAGCTCCCTCTAGTGGTACTCCAGCTCCCTCTAGTGATACTCCGGCTCCCTCTAGTGATACTCTGGCTCCCTCTAGTGATACTCCGGCTCCCTCTAGTGATACTCCAGCTCCCTCTAGTGGTACTCCAGCTCCCTCTAGTGATACTCCAGCTCCCTCTAGTGATACTCCAGCTCCCTCTAGTGATACTCCGGCTCCCTCTAGTGATACTCTGGCTCCCTCTAGTGATACTCCGGCTCCCTCTAGTGATACTCTGGCTCCCTCTAGTGATACTCTGGCTCCCTCTAGTGATACTCCAGCTCCCTCTAGTGGTACTCCAGCTCCCTCTAGTGATACTCCAGCTTCCTCTAGTGGTACTCCGGCTCCCTCTAGTGATACTCCGGCTCCCTCTAGTGATACTCCGGCTCCCTCTAGTGATACTCTGGCTCCCTCTAGTGATACTCCGGCTCCCTCTAGTGATACTCCAGCTCCCTCTAGTGGTACTCCAGCTCCCTCTAGTGATACTCCAGCTCCCTCTAGTGATACTCCAGCTCCCTCTAGTGATACTCCGGCTCCCTCTAGTGATACTCTGGCTCCCTCTAGTGATACTCCGGCTCCCTCTAGTGATACTCTGGCTCCCTCTAGTGATACTCCGGCTCCCTCTAGTGATACTCCAGCTCCCTCTAGTGGTACTCCAGCTCCCTCTAGTGATACTCCAGCTTCCTCTAGTGGTACTCCGGCTCCCTCTAGTGATACTCCGGCTCCCTCTAGTGATACTCTGGCTCCCTCTAGTGATACTCCGGCTCCCTCTAGTGATACTCTGGCTTCCTCTAGTGATACTCCGGCTTACTCTAGTGATTCTCCGGCTTCCTCTAGTGATACTCTGGCTCCCTCTAGTGGTACTCCGGCTCCCTCTAGTGATACTCCGGCTTCCTCTAGTGATACTCTGGCTTCCTCTAGTGATACTCCGGCGTACTCTAGTGATTCTCCGGCTTCCTCTAGTGATACTCTGGCTCCCTCTAGTGGTACTCCGGCTTCCTCTAGTGATACTCCGGCTTACTCTAGTGATACTCTGGCTCCCTCTAGTGATACTCCGGCTTCCTCTAGTGATACTCCGGCTTCCTCTAGTGATACTCTGGCTCCCTCTAGTGGTACTCCGGCTACCTCTAGTGATACTCCAGCTCCCTCTAGTGGTACTCCGGCTCCCTCTAGTGGTACTCCGGCTTACTCTAGTGATACTCCAGCTCCCTCTAGTGGTACTCCGGCTCCCTCTAGTGGTACTCCAGCTTCCTCTAGTGATACTCCGGCTTCCTCTAATGGTTCTCCCTCTAGTGATACTCCGGCTTCCTCTAGTGGTACTCCGGCTCCCTCTAGTTGTATTCTGGCTCCCTCTAGTGATACTCCGGCTCCCTCTAGTGGTACTCCGGCTCCCTCTAGTGATACTCTGGCTCCCTCTAGTGATACTCTGGCTCCCTCTAGTGGTACTCCGGTTTCCTCTAGTGGTACTCCGGCTTCCTCTAGTGGTACTCCGGCTTCCTCTAGTGGTATTCCGGCTTCCTCTAGTGGTACTCCGGCTTCCTCTAGTGATTTCCGGCTCCCTCTAGTGGTAGTCGGGCTCCCTCTAGTTGTACTCTGGCTCCCTCTAGTGGTACTCCGGCTTCCTCTAGTGGTATTCCGGCTTCCTCTAGTGGTACTCCGGCTTCCTCTAGTGATTTCCGGCTTCCTCTAGTGGTAGTCGGGCTCCCTCTAGTTGTACTCTGGCTTCCTCTAGTGGTACTCCTGCTTCCTCTAGTGATACTCCGGCTTCCTCTAGTGATACTCCAGCTCCCTCTAGTGATACTCCAGCTCCCTCTAGTGATACTCTGGCTCCCTCTAGTGGTACTCCGGCTTCCTCTAGTGATACTCCAGCTCCCTCTAGTGATACTCCAGCTCCCTCTAGTGATACTCTGGCTCCCTCTAGTGATACTCCAGCTTCCTCTAGTGATACTCCAGCTCCCTCTAGTGGTACTCCGGCTCCCTCTAGTGATACTCTGGCTCCCTCTAGTGGTACTCCAGCTCCCTCTAGTGGTACTCCGGCTCCCTCTAGTGATACTCCGGCTTCCTCTAGTGGTACTCCAGCTCCCTCTAGTGATACTCCGGCTCCCTCTAGTGGTACTCTGGCTTCCTCTAGTGATACTCCGGCTCCCTCTAGTGGTACTCCAGCTCACTCTAGTGATACTCCGGCTCCCTCTAGTGATACTCCGGCTTCCTCTAGTGGTACTCTGGCTCCCTCTAGTGGTACTCTGGCTCCCTCTAGTGATACTCCAGCTTCCTCTAGTGATACTCCAGCTCCCTCTAGTGGTACTCCGGCTCCCTCTAGTGATACTCTGGCTCCCTCTAGTGGTACTCCGGCTCCCTCTAGTGGTACTCCGGCTCCCTCTAGTGATACTCCAGCTCCCTCTAGTGATACTCCGGCTTCCTCTAGTGGTACTCCAGCTCCCTCTAGTGATACTCCGGCTCCCTCTAGTGGTACTCCAGCTCCCTCTAGTGGTACTCCAGCTCCCTCTAGTGATACTCCGGCTCCCTCTAGTGATACTCCGGCTTCCTCTAGTGGTACTCCGGCTCCCTCTAGTGATACTCCGGCTTCCTCTAGTGGTACTCTGGCTCCCTCTAGTGATACTCCGGCTTCCTCTAGTGGTACTCTGGCTCCCTCTAGTGATACTCTAGCTTCCTCTAGTGGTACTCCGGCTCCCTCTAGTGATACTCCGGCTTCCTCTAGTGGTACTCTGGCTCCCTCTAGTGATACTCCAGCTTCCTCTAGTGGTACTCCGGCTTCCTCTAGTGGTACTCCAGCTCCCTCTAGTGATACTCCGGCTCCCTCTAGTGGTACTCTGGCTCCCTCTAGTGATTCTCCGGCTCCCTCTAGTGATACTCCGGCTCCCTCTAGTGATACTCCGGCTTCCTCTAGTGATACTCCAGCTCCCTCTAGTGATACTCCGGCTTCCTCTAGTGATACTCCAGCTCCCTCTAGTGATACTCTAGCTCCCTCTAGTGATACTCTGGCTCCTTCTAGTGGTACTCCGGCTCCCTCTAGTGATACTCTGGCTCCCTCTAGTGGTACTCCGGCTCCCTCTAGTGGTACTCCGGCTCCCTCTAGTGGTACTCCGGCTTCCTCTAGTGGCACTCCGGCTCCCTCTAGTGGTACTCCGGCTCCCTCTAGTGGTACTCCTGTTTCCTCTAGTGGTACTCCGGCTTCCTCTAGTGATACTCCGGCTTCCTCTAGTGGTACTCCGGCTTCCTCTAGTGGTACTCCGGCTTCCTCTAATGATACTCCGGCTTCCTCTAGTGGTACTCCGGCTTCCTCTAGAGGTACTCCGGCTTCCTCTAGTGATACTCCGGCTCCCTCTAGTGGTGTTCCGGCTTCCTCTAGTGATACTCCGGCTCCCTATAGTGGTACTCCGGCTTCCTCTAGTGGTACTCCCTCTAGTGGTACTCTGGCTTCCTCTAGTGGTACTCCTGCTTCCTCTAGTGGTACTCCGGCTTCCTCTAGTGATACTCCGGCTCCCTCTAGTGGTACTCCGGCTTCCTCTAGTGGTACTCTGGCTTCCTCTAGTGGTACTCCGGCTCCCTCTAGTTGTATTCTGGCTCCCTCTAGTGGTACTCCGGCTTCCTCTAGTGATACTCCAGCTCCCTCTAGTGATACTCCAGCTCCCTCTAGTGATACTCTGGCTCCCTCTAGTGGTACTCTGGCTCCCTCTAGTGGTACTCCGGCTTCCTCTAGTGGTGTTCCGGCTTCCTCTAGTGATACTCCGGCTTACTCTAGTGATACTCTGGCTCCCTCTAGTGATACTCCGGCTTCCTCTAGTGATACTCCGGCTCCCTCTAGTGGTACTCCGGCTTCCTCTAGTGGTACTCTGGCTTCCTCTAGTGATACTCTGGCTCCCTCTAGTGATACTCCGGCTCCCTCTAGCGATACTCCGGCTTCCTCTAGTGGTACTCCGGCTCCCTCTAGTGATACTCCGGCTCTCTCTAGTGATACTCTGGCTTCCTCTAGTGATACTCCGGCTTACTCTAGTGATACTTCGGCTTCCTCTAGTGATACTCTGGCTCCCTCTAGTGGTACTCCAGCTCCCTCTAGTGATACTCCGGCTTACTCTAGTGATACTCCAGCTCCCTCTAGTGATACTCCGGCTCCCTCTAGTGGTACTCCGGCTTCCTCCAGTGATACTCCGGCTTACTCTAGTGATACTCTGGCTCCCTCTAGTGATACTCCGGCTTCCTCTAGTGATACTCCGGCTTCCTCTAGTGATACTCTGGCTCCCTCTAGTGGTACTCCGGCTCCCTCTAGTGGTACTCCGGCTTACTCTAGTGATACTCCAGCTCCCTCTAGTGGTACTCCGGCTCCCTCTAGTGGTACTCCGGCTTCCTCTAGTGGTACTCCGGCTCCCCCTGATTTCACAAAGCAACATTTATTTCTCACAACTTTAAACTTCACAATGTGACTTTAAATTTCTTGTAACTGTTTCTTTATATCTTACACAGTGATTTCAACTTTATATCTCACAATGTGACTTTATTTCTTAATATAAACTCTTAATTTCCCTGAAGACACATTCGACAGTAGTAGTATTTTTTTTCCAAAAAGTAATCAAAAGTCTCTATCAAATCACTTTGTGTGTGTGAGAGACTAATGGTTTATAATAGGGATGCAACAAAACAGTTAGTCCACGGTTCAATACATACCTCGGTTTTAACCACGGTTTTCGGTTGGGTTCTGATGGCTTGTCACATCAGTTTTTTGTTATTCTATTCTTAGGCGACGGGAACAGCAAGAGGTTAAGGAGAAAAAATACTATTGTTTTTTTGCAATACTCTTTCTTTATTTTACTTAAAAGAATTGAAAACCCTTACTTAAACTTAAAACTTTACTTTAAAAAAAAACCCTTGTACACATTCCTAGAGTATTGTAAAATATAAAGCAAATACATATATAAAGATTTACACTGGCAGCTCAGAGCTGTACAGCAGCATTCAAGTATGAAATTGAATGAATAAATGTAAAAAATAAAACACTTCACAGACTTCACTATAAAATATACACTGATTCTTATTAAAGCTACTGTATTAGTTCTTCAGTCAAGAGCAGTGAGTGATTTTCTCTTTGTCTTTTGTTTTTGTATTAACATTAAAGGGATAGTTCACTCAAAAATGAAAATTCTGTCATCGAGAAATAAAAACAGGTTTGGAACAACATTCGAGTGAGTAAATAATGACATTAGAGGTGAACTGTCCCTTTAAGGACAGCGTGTTCACTATAGGCTGCGCCGCTGTCAATTAAAGACCTGCACGCATCTAATGTACAGACACACGCAATTTTACTTTCACTTTAGACATAACCGACTGTCTTTATGTTAACCTTGTGTGTATTTGACAGTATTAGCGCAGTGAGACTCCAGTAATCACGTGTTTGACAGGCGTTTAGTGCGCGCGCTCGGAAAAGCGCATGTTAAAACCGTGCACGCGAATGAGCCGGCAAGGCTTTAAAACGCATGCAAATAATGAACTTTGGTGATTGTGAATAACTATAGTGTCCCGTGAGTATAACTCTACACTGACCTGTGATGTGACTGTATGTCGCGTTGTTCAGTATTGGGATGGAGGCAAATGATAGAATTTGTAGAAAAATAATAAATTAAATGCAAAACCGAAGCGCGAATTGAACCGTGAATGCCGTACCGAATGGTTCAATATCATATTGAGAATTGTGGCATCCCTAGTTTATAATAATATCTCATGTGTGATCTGATCTGACAGTGATGGTGAACATGCTCATCAGATTAGCGGCAGTATTCCCAACATTAATCAGTAATAGGGAGAACGAATCAAAGCCCCATGGCTCAATGTACAGTTCTGTCCTTAATGCCATATTTGTCCACTTTTGAATGAATGGACTGATTTGAGCGGCGGTTCTGCCAGCGCTCAGTGCCAGCGCTCAGGGCCGGGACATGGACCGGTTGAGTGTGTGGCCCGTGTGGAGGAACGTGTGCTGTGACCGGAGACAGAGAAGCCCTGACCGGTGTTTTGACGGCTCGTGGGAGCCGGAGGAAGGGCTGCTTGTTTTCCGAGTGGAGAATCCAACACTAAAGATAAGATAACGGATACTGACTGGCTGCACATTACATGCTTAAGAGATCTGAGTATTAAACTCTCCCACACTTCAAATGCAGATAATCATAAAATACTGCGTTCTGCTGCTAATTAAGACCACATGTTCATTTGAGTTTCCTCTGTCTTGTTTTCCAGTACAAATATCTAAACATTCTTACATCAAGATACATTTACTGGAGACGCACAATGATTTAACCCTGTTTTAATGTGGTTCCTACAACAGTTTACATTCATCACATCAAAACACACTCATGTTCTCCTCATCTCCACTGCAGCCTCAGCTCTTTTCTGAAACGCTTCCATCAAGGATTCAGTCTCTATAAACCCCGCCTCTCTGAGAGCTGCTCTGCTCTAATTGGTCATTATCATACTCTATATTGCCAGAAGTATTGTGCCGCCCCTCAGGTGTTCAACCCCTTCATGGCCACAGGTGTGTAACTCCAGCTCAAGGCCTGCAGACGCTTCTACACACATTAGTGAGAGAATGGGCCGCTCTCAGGATGGAAGCGATTGGGAACAACAGCAACTCAGCCAGAGAGCGGGGTCAGCACATGCTGAGGGTCACAGAGCGGGGTCAGCACATGCTGAGGGTCACAGAGCGGGGTCAGCGCATGCTGAGGGCGGGGTCAGCGCATGCTGAGGGTCACAGAGCGGGGTCAGCACATGCTGAGGGTCACAGAGCGGGGTCAGCGCATGCTGAGGATCACAGAGCGGGGTCAGCGCATGCTGAGGGTCACAGAGCGGGGTCAGCGCATGCTGAGGGTCACAGAAGTGGCCAACTTTCTGCAGAGTCAAGAGCTCCAGACCTCCAAACTTCTGTGTCCTTCAGATGAGCTCAAGAACAGTGTGTAGAGCTTCATGGAATGGGTTTCCATGGCCGAGCAGCTCATCCAAGCCTTACAGCACCAAGTGCAATGCAAAGCGTGGGATGCAGTGGGGTAAAGCGCGCCACCACTGGACTCTAGAGCAGTGGAGACGTGTTCTCTGAGTGACCAATCACGCTTCTCTGTCTGACCATCCCATGGACGAGTCTGGGTTTGGCGGTTGCCAGGAGAACGGGACTTGCCTGACTGCATTGTGCCAAGTGTAAAGTGGTGGAGAGGGGGATTATGGGTTCCAGTCCTTAGTTCCAGTGAAAGGAACTCTTAAAGGTCCCATGGCATGACATTTTCATTTTATGAGGTTTTTCAACATTAATATGAGTTCCCCTAGCCTGAATATTGTCCCCAAGTGGATAGAAATGTTGATCGGTGTAAAACCGAGTTCTGGCTGTCTTTCTCTGCCTTTGAGAAAATGACAGGCCAGACGAGCCAATCCTGAAGTCTCCTGGTTTGACGTCCAAGCAGGAACGGTTTCCTCCCTTTCCTCCGCCCAGAGAATCTGCCACGCCCATGCAAACGCTCGAGAGATCATGGCTTGTGAACGAGTGAACGCTGGCAGTTTCTCATTGTTTGGATGTACAAATGAAAACAGAAGTTTTTTTCAGTTCCTTCTGATCTGTGATCAGTGATTTCTGATGTGTAGCTAATTATTTATTATTCGTGCACACGCAGCGGCTTCTCTCTCTCCCGACAGAACGGTGTTTTCGTGTTTTCTATCTTGTGAGTCAGTGTTTTTGTACGTCCTCATCGCGTCTATCTGTTCTAAAATGTGCATGCAGTCGTTTCTGGTCAACATCAGCAGAGCCACATCTTTAGAGATAAACCTCACACACGCCGAAGCTCGGCCTTCAACATCCCCGACCCCCAGTACTGCATCTGGCCCACAGCGGAGGCACCAAACGCGGCGCGAGATTAAGCAGAAGGGGGGTAAGCGTGAGGGTATCCGGCTAGGCTAGCCAGCTATCACCACAATAAACTGGATTATATTCGATTACTGCTGTTGTGTCTTTGTTTGCGCTGTGTACTCAATGCGCGTCACTGACGCTTTCCATATGATAGGAACATATCTAAAAATAATGCTATTAGCAACACTTACTCGTAACTTGTTCATCTCGACAGCTGTAATGGTACTTTGCATGTGTTACAAAGTTGGTAATAATGATGAAGACGGACTCGGCGTGACTGGGACTCGTGTTTATTCAGAACTCTCAGATACAAACACAATAAACTCGCGCTGACAGACAGCGCTCTCATAACTCAGTAGTTACTATAAATAACTCTGTTAGTAATCGCTGAGCTCAGTCTCCGTGATGTCCGGTTCGCGAACGAATCATTCTTTTGAACCGGTTCTTTTTAGTGAACCGAATCAGTTCACCAAATCGGACTGAATCGTTCTAAACGGTTCGCGTCTCCAGTCAGCGCTGATCCATAATTTACTAAAGTTCCTAACTTTCTGACATGAGTGACAGCCCCTCCGACTAGAAATAAACGAATAACCTGAAGTATATGCTGTAACTACGAAAGTTCACTGAACTGAGACTGACAGAACTGATGTGAAGGGAACTCAGGTCCATCCGTCTCTCTGGCAGCAGCTTGTGCGTCGTAGACCTCGTTAAACCACGCCCCCTCCGCTCATTTCAAATGCAAAGATGTCAGTCAATCACAACAGTGGGCGTTTTTACTGAAGTCTCACCGCAGACATACCTCTTGAAACAGGGCATTCAGCCACAGGGAAAACATCAGTATTGAAAAAAAGGCCTTTTATTTCTAAATTATGACATTTTATGATGTAAAAATCATACTAACAATATAAGTACACCTCAGCAAACATTATAAAATAATAGAAAATGCCATGCCATGGGACCTTTAATGCTTCACCAAGACATTTTGGACAATTTCATGCTCCCAACTTTGTGGGACCAGTTTGGGGACGGCCCCTTCCTGTCCCAGCATGACAATATAGTGTATGATTTTAAAATGACCTGCTCTGCTGGGATTGGTCAGAAAGCAAGCGCTCATTATCATATCTGAATCTCAGTGATAAGAACAGTAGCGATGGCGAGGGTTTGACCGTCTCAATCTCAGCAGAAACAGCGTCACATGACCAACACCAACCAATCTCTTCCAGTCTCACAGACGACTACAGTGAGTGAGGGCGGGGCTAAGAGACGCTGCTCAGCCAATCACAACCAGAGGCGGGCATTAACTACAGTGAGTGAGGGCGGGGCTAAGAGACGTTGCTCAGCCAATCACGACCAGAGGCGGGCATTAACTACAGTGAGTGAGGGCGGGGCTAAGAGACGTTGCTCAGCCAATCACGACCAGAGGCGGGCATTAACTACAGTGAGTGAGGGCGGGGCTAAGAGACGTTGCTCAGCCAATCACGACCAGAGGCGGGCATTAACTACAGTGAGTGAGGGCGGGGCTAAGAGACGCTGCTCAGCCAATCAGGACCAGAGGCGGGCATTAACTACAGTGAGTGAGGGCGGGGCTAAGAGACGCTGTTCAGCCAATCAGGACCAGAGGCGGGCATTAACTATAGTGAGTGAGGGCGGGGCTTAGAGACGCTGTTCAGCCAATCATGACCAGAGGCGGGCATTAACTACAGTGAGTGAGGGCGGGGCTAAGAGACGCTGTTCAGCCAATCACGACCAGAGGCGGGCATTAACTACAGTGAGTGAGGGCGGGGCTAAGAGACGTTGCTCAGCCAATCAGGACCAGAGGCGGGCATTAACTACAGTGAGTGAGGGCGGGGCTAAGAGACGCTGTTCAGCCAATCAGGACCAGAGGCGGGCATTAACTACAGTGAGTGAGGGCGGGGCTAAGAGACGCTGCTCAGCCAATCACAACCAGAGGCGGGCATTAACTACAGTGAGTGAGGGCGGGGCTAAGAGACGCTGCTCAGCCAATCACGACCAGAGGCGGGCATTAACTACAGTGAGTGAGGGCGGGGCTAAGAGACGCTGTTCAGCCAATCATGACCAGAGGCGGGCATTAACTACAGTGAGTGAGGGCGGGGCTAAGAGACGCTGTTCAGCCAATCACGACCAGAGGCGGGCATTAACTACAGTGAGTGAGGGCGGGGCTAAGAGACGCTGTTCAGCCAATCACGACCAGAGGCGGGCATTAACTACAGTGAGTGAGGGCGGGGCTAAGAGACGCTGTTCAGCCAATCACGACCAGAGGCGGGCATTAACTACAGTGAGTGAGGGCGGGGCTAAGAGACGCTGTTCAGTCAATCACGACCAGAGGCGGGCATTAACTACAGTGAGTGAGGGCGGGGCTTAGAGACGCTTCTCAGCCAATCACAACCAGAGGCGTTACAAACCTACACTGGCTCAGTTCAAAATCGCTTCTTTCTTTTAGGATCTTTGCAGAGTTTTATTAAACACTACAGGAATATCTGAGCACAATAGGGACACGTTGAGATATTAAAACAAGAACAAATATGTGCCAAATATGGGTCAGAAAAACAAGCGTAATTCAAAGAGGAAAAACCCATTGGCAGATGTTTTAAAGCACAAACTCACTTTTTGAAAACTTAATATTGCTTCTTCAGTAAATGTGTTGATCTAAGAACGTTTTGTACTGATGAAGAGTGTGTGTGTGTGTGTGTGTGTGTGTGTGTGTGTGTGTGTGTGTGTGTGTGTGTGTGTGTGTGTGTGTGTGTGTGTGTGTGTGTGTGTGTGTGTGTGTGTGTGTGTGATGGGTAGGTTTAGGGGCAGTGTAAGGGGATAGAAAATACGGTTTGTACGGTATAAAAACCATTACGCCTATGGAATGTCCTCACATTTCACAAAAACAAAAACATGTGTGTGTGTGTGTGTGTGCTCTCAGGAGGAGGGTCTCAGTCGAGCCTCCTCTGCTTTAAGACCCTCCCAGCGGCCGTCCTGTATCAGTTCCTCTCTCATGGAGCAGAGAAGCAGTTGTGTGCGGGACCAGAGCGATCTGTGACTCTCCTCAGGCTGTGTGTGGATCAGCTCCAGGTCCAACAGAAGCTGATGCTTTATCACGGGAAGCACAATGACTCTTCTGGGCTCCGAGCACTCCGTTCTGATCCGCAGCAAGTTCAAATCAGGTGAGTTTCCCCGTTCCAGGAGGACTTGACTCTGGAATATAAAGCTTGTTGCGTACGCTTTCAGACACACTGCCTTAAGTGCTCTGAAACGGGGTCAGGGGTCATCAGGTGTGACCTCTGTCACTTAACCTCGACTGATTTTCTCAGTGTTTCTGGCTTTCCTGAGCATTCCCAAACCAGAGAAGGACTTCAGAAGTTTTGGTTACACTTTATTTTAAGGTGTCACTTGTGTATTCAAGGACTATTGATGTAGGGTTCGGGTTAGTTGCATGTAATTATGCATAATTAATGTTATTACTATGTAAGTACAAGGCTTTAAATCATCCCTTTATGTTAAGTTTGTTTTTCTGTTCCCATTTGAAGATTGAATTGTTCATGTTTTAAGCATAAACTCACTTCATCTTCATGTGTTTGTGCTGGAAAACAAGACATTTCGTTGGCATTATAAACTCCTAAATCTGGCTTTTACCTGCTTCTCACCTGTGTTTATAGTATTGACTCTTTTCTCTGTATGTAATTACATGTAACAAGGCTTTAAACAAGACAAATCGTCCCTTTATGATAAGCTTGTTTTTCTGATCACATTTGAAGATTGAATTGTTCATGTTTTAGGCATAAACTCACTTCATTTTGATGCGTTTTCCCATAATTACTAATTAAAATCACTTCATCTTCATGTGTTTGTGCTGGAAAACAAGGGAAACATCATTTCGTTGACTCCTAACACTTTATTTTAAGGTGTCAGTCACATGTAATTATGTATAATTTACTGTTATTACTATATAAGTACATGTAACAAGGCTTTAAATCCCTTTATGTTAAGTTTGTTTTTCTGAACCCATTTGAAGATTGATTCGTTCATGTTTTAAGCATAAACTCTTCATAATTCAGGATAATTACTCATTAAACTCAAGTGAATTTGTTTGTGCTGGAAAACAAGACATTTCGTTGGCATTATAAACTCCTAAATCTGGCTTTACCTGCTTCTCACCTGTGTTTATAGTATCGACTCTTTCTTTTCTCTGTCCATCTCTTCTGGTCTGTTCCACCGGTGAACAATGCTGCCCCCTTTCTGACGAGAGCATCACTGAATAACTCAGAATGTGTGGAGATGTGGAGCTGTAGCTCGGCTCTCCTCTGGTTTGGCACGTAATGGCTTTTACTGGCCGGAATTGCAGATGAAATTGCGCTCTTCCTCGAGCGAAGGGAAATGAGCCTATGCTCAGGGGAAGTGAGGACGCACAGGGGCATGATGGGAGATGTGTGACAGATGTGTGTGTGATTGAGCTGTTCTGATGGCACTCTGTGTCCGGATTACATAAGATGTCACATCTGAGGTCAAGCTCTTAAGAGCGGTCATTCAGCTCAAAGCAGAGGCGTTTGACCTGTGGACACTCTAAAAAATGCTGGGTTAAAAATAACCCAAGTTGGGTTGAAAATGGACAAACCCAGCAATTGGGTTGTTTTAACCCAGCGGTTGGGTTAAATGTTTGCTTAAAACAACCCAATTGCTGGGTTAGTCCATTTTCAACCCAACTTGGGTTATTTCTAACCCAGCATTTTGTACACTCACGGTTTTGAGACGATCAGTGTTTTAAATATGCATGTGCAGATGAGCTTTTGATGACTGGCTCTATATAGTGTGCGTGTGTTTATCCAAAACCACACACTCTATAACATGCTGGGTTAAAAATAACCCACGTTCGGTTGAAAATGGACAAACCCAGCGATTGGGTTGTTTTAACCCAGCGGTTGGGTAAAATATTTGCTTAAACAACCCAATTGCTGGGTTTGTCCATTTTCAAACCAACTTAGGTTGTTATAAATTGTACACTCTTAAAAATGTTGGGTTAAAAATAACCCAAGTTGGTTTGGAAATGGACAAACCCAGCGATTGGGTTCTTTTAACCCAGCGGTTGGGTAAAATATTTGCTTAAACAACCCAATTGCTGGGTTTGTCCATTTTCAAACCAACTTGGGTTGTTATAAATTGTACACTCTTAAAAATGCTGGGTTAAAAATAACCCACGTTCGATTGAAAATGGACTAACCCAGCAATTGGGTTGTTTTAACCCAGCGGTTGGGTTAAATGTTTGCTTAAAACAACCCATTTGCTGGGTTAGTCCATTTTCAGCCCAACTTGGGTTATTTTTAACCCAGCATTTTTAAGAATGTACACTCACGGTTTTGAGACGATCAGTGTTTTAAATATGCAGATGAGCTTTTGATGACTGGCTCTATATAGTGTGCGTGTGTTTAGCCAAAACCATACACTCTAAAACATGCTGGGTTAAAAATAACCCAAGTTGGGTTGAAAATGGACAAACCCAGCGAATGGGTTGTTTTAACCCAGCGGTTGGGTAAAATATTTGCTTAAACAACCCAATTGCTGGGTTAGTCCATTTTCAGCCCAACTTGGGTTATTTTTAACCCAGCATTTTTAAGAGTGTTCGCTCACGGTTTTGAGATGATCAGTGTTTTAAATATGCAGATGAGCTTTTGATGACTGGCTCTATATAGTGTGTTTAGCCAAAACCATACACTCTAAAACATGCTGGGTTAAAAATAACCCAAGTTGGGTTGAAAATGGACAAACCCAGTGATTGGGTTGTTTTAAGCAAACATTTAACAACCCAAACATTGAACAATTTACACACACAAAACAACCCAATTGCTGGGTTAGTCCATTTCCAACCCAACTTGGGTTAATATTTAACCCAGCATTTTTTTAGAGTGTAGGGAAAGACACAGATAATGTGCCAGCGAGTCATATTTAAATCATCTTTATGTGAAATGTGTTAATTGGTTAATGTAGGCTAATGTAAACGAGTAATAGTGCTTTGATACAGGAGTCATGTATGCAGTCTAAAAAATGCCGGGTTAAAAATAACCCAAGTTGGGTTGAGAATGGACTGGGTTGTCCAGGGGTTAAATGTTTGCTTAAAACAACCCAATTGCTGCGTTAGTCCATTTTCAACTCAACTTGGGTTATTTTTAACCCAGCATTTTTTAGAGTGTGCCTAATGACCTAAAGTAAATGTTTAAATTCCAATTACCGGCCAAATAGATCTGGTTTTCCCTTTGAATCAAGTTTATGTGCTTTTTAAAGTTTGCATATAATTAATGTATATATAATGAAAAACTGCAACAAAAAAATCTACTCTCTAAAAAATGCTGAGTTAAAAACAACCCAAGTTGGGTTGAAAATAGACTAACCCAGCAATTGGGTTGTTTTAACCCAGTGAATGGGTCATTTTAACCCAGCGGTTGGGTTAAATGTTTGCTTAAAACAACCCAATTGCTGGGTTAGTCCATTTTCAACCCAACTTGGGTTGGCATTTTTTAGAGAGTACATTTAAAATAAATGCAAAAAATACTAATAAATCTACACACACTGTAAAAAGGGATTTTATTTCGATTATTGCAGTACAAAAAAAAGTCTTTCTACTTCAAAATGTCACGTTTAATTTGAAAGAAGAAGGCGGGGCCTCATAGCCACACCCATCTATTACATCATCAGCACACGGGCCAATGGCAGTCTGAAGATCGAGCTGTTTCTGAACTCTGTCGTTTCGGCCTGAATGTGTTGTGAATGCCGTCACAGATATCATAACGTGCCACCACGAGTGTGTGTGTGTGTGTGTGTCACGGCTGCCTGTGTCGTGTCAAGATTACAGCCGGGCTATTTCCAGCGTGTGTGAGCGGCCGCCGCTCTGATAGCCGATCGCCACACCAGCTCACACTGGGACTGAACGTCTGCACGAGGGAAAGTGCTCGAGAAACGCTGACATTCCCATTGAGTTATGAAAACGCTATTTCTGAAAACATCCCAGAGAACATTAGTCACTATTCTCACTGTCATTCTTCACACACTATGGGAACGTTCCTGGGAATCTTCTCTGAACGTTAGAAAACATTCCCTGTACGATGTGTGAGTAATGGTTTGAGAACGTTATTAAAGTGTCCATAACACACACACACACATACACACACATACATACAAACACACACACATACACACACACACATACACACACACACACACACACACACACACACACACACACACACACACACACACACACACATACAAACACACACACACACATACATACAAACACACACACATACAAACACACACACACACACACACACACACACACATGTTTGTTTTTGTGAAATGTGAGGACATTCCATAGGCGTAATGGTTTTTATACTGTACAAACCATATTTTCTATCCCCTTACACTGCCCCTAAACCTACCCATCACACACACACACACACACACACACACACACACACACACACACACACACACACACACACACACTCACACACACACACACACACACACACACACACACACACACACACACACACACACACACACACACACACACACACACACACACACACACACACACACACACACACACACACACACACACACACACACACACACACACACACACACACTGCCCCTGCCCCTAAACCTACCCATCACACACACACACACACTGCCCCTGCCCCTAAACCTACCCATCACACACACACACACACACACACTGCCCCTACCCCTCACAGGAGACTGTGCAGTTCACTTTCTGTAAAAAAAAATGAATTCTGTGATTTATAAGCATTTTGAAAAGTGAGGACATGGGGAACGTCCTCATATTTCTCCCTCTTTTTGTAATACCCATGTCATTATACACATTTGTGTCCTGATATTTCACGAAAACATGCCCACACACATACAAAAACACACACACACACACACACACACACACACACACACACACACACACACACACACACACACACACACACACACACACACACACACACACACACACACACTACCCCTAAACCTACCCATCACACAGAAACACACACTCAGACACACGCACACACACACACATACAAACAAACACACACACACACACACACACACACACACACACACACACACACACACACACACACACACACACATACATACACATACACACACACACACACACACACACACACACACACACACACACACACACACACACACACACACACACACACACACACACACACACTACCCCTACCCATCACACAGACAGACACACACACACACACACACACACTACCCCTAAACCTACCCCTACCCATCACACAGACACACACACACACACACACACACACACATACACACACACACACACACACACACTACCCCTACCCATCACAGAAAACATTCTGCGCTTTCACATTTTTAATAAAGCATTGTTTAGTATGTTTTTTAAGGTATTTTTATTATGAGGACACAGGACATCTCCTCATAAACCACGTTTACATTGTAATACCAGTGTCATTATAAATCACATAAACAAGCACACACACACACACACACACACACACACACACACACACACACACTTCTTTAGTGACATTGTTGATCTTGTGTCTAAAAACACAACGCCAGCGATGCTCGATGTGTGTGTGTGTGTGTGTGTGTGTGTGTGTGTGTGTGCTCATCCGGGAGAAGTGCCCATATAAGGAGTTCCCCCCTTTATGATGTCACCAGAGGTGGACAAAAAACACAACTCCATTACTTGAGTACTGTTGGTTAAATATTTCTCCATTACAAGCGAAAGTTGTAAAGTTAGATTTTTACTTAAGTAAAAGTACAGAAGTACTTGCTTTTAAAAGTACTTAAGTATCAAAAGTAAAAGTAAACGCATTATTTTATTATTGTTGTATTGTTGTATGAATGCTCTGCTCCATCATGGTGGTTTAAGCTCCATCTGACATGCTAGCAGACCTTCAACTCATTTAAATACTTGCTTAAACGTTTCAAAGCTCTTATCAAAGTCAAAATCATACTAGAAAAGAAAGGTTTCTACATTGTGTTTATTTGACAGGATTATGTAAACATATTTCTGAAAGGACTTCAGTTAACATTATTAGTCCAACTATGTCGTTTTTGAATGCTAACGAACATCATTGTGGAACATTAGCTATATGTGTTAGCGCTGTATCCTCAAGGCTATCGCAACTCAGCGGGTAAATCTATAAAAATCATTTGACCAATCATACTTCATACCAGTGTTCATTTTGACAGCAAATTTTGATTTAGTTTTAGTCAGTCTTTTGACTATAGCATTTTAGGCATCTGAATTGTTTTAGTTTTAGTCTAGTTTTAATTGACTATAATAAGATTTTAGTAGATTCAATAGACTAAACTTCAGCTCTTGTGTTCTGGCGTCTGAGAGGCAGCTTTCTGTGCACTTTCAGACTTATCCACGTCCGCTATTCTGAATTGTAAGTTTTAAGTTGCCATCAATTGATTGGTGTACAAAATATACTTGGAAATCATCGAACTTCATGTGATCCTACAAGATTGATCACTGATAGACTGTCTGAAAAACAAACAAACAAAAAAACGAATCACGTTTTAGAGAAGAAAACAAATCATCCACTGACTTTCAAAGCGGCTACGACTTTCTACTTCGAGGTCTTGATAGAAATATAGTGGAGTGAAAAGTCATAAGTTTCTAGAAAAAATACTACTAAAGGAAAGTACAGATACTCAAAAAGTGTACTTAAGTAAATGTACTTAGTTACTGTCCACCTCTGGATGTCACACAGGGCTAAACTCAGAAAAAAACTCTCTGAATCTTGTTCTAATCCTGAAGGAGTGGCACAGAAATACTCCGTCACATGCACACGCGTGTTCTGAAGCGCTGTCCGTGTTTATCATGAGCATCAGCTCTAGAACTGTGTGAATGAGGCAGAATGCAGACCCTTAACAAACGTTTGATCATAACGTTGAGAGAACCTTGGCAAAACCGGTGTGGATATTCGAGCATGTGTTGTGCAACTGCATAATTAATGCGTAATTGCCGTGATTCTGTAGAAATGGAGCAGGGCAGTTGTTTTTGCAGGTATGTGCCTTCAGGACTATTTCTGTGCTGTTGAGTCACTCATCTGGTTCTGATTGCTGAGGGTTCTGTGCTCCAGTCCGTCTGCAGAGCTGTGATAATTCTTATTGAGGGCAATCACTGAGGGCAATCACGCTTTCTCTCGCCCGCTCAAAGGCTCCACGATGCCAGAAGGCATTACTCCACGCTCAGCTTTATGAACTCACCTGTTTCTGGAGATCATGAGTCCAGGGACTGTTCTTACGCATTCAAGTTTGATCTCGATTGGTCCAGATTGAGCTGGGTCGCGTCTGCCAAGCCCGAAAAATCCCAAATCCTGCCAGAGCCAGAGCTCCACATCATTAGATCTCTCCTGTTTGTCCACACACTCGCAGGCCGTCACAGTCTCTGGCACAACTACAGTAAATATAGGGTTAGGGTTAGAGTTAGAGTTAGAGTTAGAGTTAGGGTTAGGGTTAGGGTTAGTAAATATAGGGTTAGGGTGGGTTAGTAAATATAGGGTTAGGGTTAGGGTTAGGGTGGGTTAGTAAATATAGGGTTAGGCTTAGGGTGGGTTAGTAAATATAGGGTTAGGGTTAGGGTTAGGGTGGGTTAGTAAATATAGGGTTAGGGTGGGTTAGTAAATATAGGGTTAGTAAATATAGGGTTAGGGTTAGGGTGGGTTAGGGTGCGTTAGTAAAAATAGGGTTAGGGTTAGGGTGGGTGAGTTAGTAAATATAGTAAATCATGCTAGAATGGTAAACCATGGTAAATCATGCTAGAACATGTTAAATCAGGCTAAACTAGGGTATATCATGCTAGAATCATGGTTAACTATGGTAAATCATGGTAAATTATGGTAAATCATGCTAGAGTCATGGTTAACTAGGGTAAATCATGCTATAATCATGGTTTACTATGGTAAGTCATGGTAAACTATGGTAAATCATGCTAGAATCATGGTTAACTAGGGTAAATCATGCTATAATCATGGTTAACTAGGGTAAATCATGCTAGAATCATGGTTAACTATGGTAAATCGTGCTAGAATCATGGTTAACTATGGTAAATTATGCTAAAATCATGGTTAACTATGGTAAATCATGCTAGAATCATGGTTAACTATGGTAAATCATGCTAGAATCATGGTAAACTATGGTAAATCATGGTAAACTATGGTAAATCATGCTATAATCATGGTTAACTAGGGTAAATCATACTAGAATCATGGTTAACTATGGTAGAATCATGGTAAACTATGGTAAATCATGCTAGAATCTTGGTTAACTGCTCGGGTTATGTATATAACCCTTGTTCCCTGAGAAGGGGAACGAGCACTGCATCGGGACGACGCTTTGGGGATGCTCCCTTAGCATCAGCGAATCTGAAACCAGAATGCCAACTAGGCCAATCCGATTGGCGTGCGTGATGACGTCATCGTGACGGCATACCCGGAAGTATAAAAGGGTTGCTGGAGCGTAATGGCGGTAGTAATTGCTCTGAAGCATGCGCTCCAGGCGCGCCAAGGTGTGGCGTCGGGATGCAGTGCTCGTTCCCCTTCTCAGGGAACAAGGGTTATATACATAACCCGAGCAGTTCCCTTTCGAGGGAACTCGCACTGCATCGGGACGACGCTTTGGGGAACGAGTACCCACTAGGCCACACCGAAGGGTAGCGCCTGCCCTAGTGTGAAGCCGGAAACCGGGCACAGCTAGGACTGGAGCACCCTCGCACCAGGCGTCGTAGGGAGATCCAGGCTATAAAACCTGATAAAAGTGTGTGGGGTAGCCCACCCGGCCGCCTCGCAGATATCCTGCAAGGGGACCCCAGAAAGAAGGGCCACCGAAGAGGCCATGCCTCTGGTGGAATGAGCCCTCACAGCCACAGGTGAAGGCAAACTGCGCACCTGATAGGCCATGGTAATCGCCTGGACAATCCAATTACTGATTGTCTGAGTAGACGCAGGCAATCCCTTCTTAGGTGAGCCAAAACACACCAACAGTTGTTGTGATCTCCTCCACTGTGCAGACTTCGCCAGATAAACTCTTAGAGCCCTAACCGGGCAGAGTAGGTGAAGCCTCCCTTCTTCCGCCGTCACATGAGGCGGAGGATGAAATGCCTGCAGGACCAATGACCTGACCACCCTTGATGGCACCTTAGGCACGTAGCCCGGCCTAGGGTGTAAGATGGCCTTTACTCCTCCCGGGGCAAACTCCAGGCAGGTTGGCGTTACCGCCAAGGCCTGGAGATCTCCCACTCTCCTGAGAGAGGTAATGGCAAGGAGAAAAGCCACCTTAAGGGTCAGATCCTTCGGTCCAGCCGACTCCAATGGTTCGAAGGGGGCCTCAGCCAATCCTTCGAGAACCACTGCCAGGTCCCAGGTTGGAACTCTGGACCGAGCCGCAGGCCTCATCCTCCGAGCCCCACGGAGGAATTGTACAACCAGCTGGTGCCTACCCAGAGGCCCATCACCCAAAGGAGTGTGGAAAGCCGCAATGGCAGCCACGTACACCTTGAGTGTGGACGGGGTAAGCCCTGCAGAGAAACGATCTTGGAGGAACTCCAGCACTGAAGCCACTGGGCAGTTAACTGGGTCCACCTCACGTTCTCTGCACCAAGTGGAAAATACATTCCACTTGAGGCTGTACAGTCTCCTCGTAGACGGAGCCCTGGAGCTGAGTAAGGTCTCTATCACGTCTGCCGATAGGCCAGCCTCTATGAACCTGGTCCCCTCAGGGGCCAGACCCACAGGTTCCAAATCTCCGGGCGGGGGTAAAATATCGTACCCGCCGCCTGAGATAGGAGATCCCTCCTCAGAGGAATCTCCCACGGCTGACCTGCTAGCAGAGCTATGATATCCGAGAACCAAACTCGAGTCGGCCAACGGGGTGCTACCAGAAGTAGACTGACCCCCTGTCGACGGACCCTTTCCAGGACTCCCGGGAGCAGAGCAATCGGGGGAAATGCGTACAGACGCAGCCTCGGCCACGTCTGCACCATGGCATCCAGCCCCAGCGGAGCTGGATGCGTGAGGGAAAACCACAGTGGACAGTGGGACGTCTCTCGAGACGCAAACAGATCCACTTCCACTGGGCCGAACCTCTTGCATATGGCCTCCACCACCTCTGGGTGGAGTCGCCACTCCCCGGGCCTCAGCCCCTGCCTCGACAGGATGTCTGCTCCCTGATTTTGGACCCCCGGGACATACATTGCCCTGATGGACAACAGTTTCCCCTGGGTCCACAGGAGGACTTGGCGTGCTGTCTTGTACAGAAAGCGCGACCTCAGTCCTCCCTGGCGGTTGATGTACGCTACGACAGACGTATTGTCTGTCCGTACCAGGACGTGCTGGCCTCGGAGGTGCGGGAGAAAGCTCCTGAGAGCTTTGTATACCGCCATCATCTCCAGGCAATTTATATGCCAGGAGGAATGACGGCTCTCCCATGGGCCCCTCGCAAAGCGGCCGTCCATGACCGCGCCCCAGCCAGTGAGGGAGGCATCTGTTGAAACGGATTTCCGGCAACAAGACGCTCCCAACACTGGCCCTCGGGACAGAAACCAAGGTTTCTTCCATATGGCTAGGGAACGAGAGCATTTGCGCGTTACCCTGATCATAGGGAAAGGATTCCCTCTGGGGGAAAACCCCTTGGTTTTCAACCACCACTGGATGGGTCTCATGTATAGCAGGCCAAAAGGTATTATGTTGGACGCTGCTGCCATGTGACCCAGCACTCTCTGAAAGTGCTTCACAGTGATGTTGTGGCCTAGCCTTATTCCTGAGACCATCGCCTGTATGGTCTCGACTCGCGCGGGAGACAATCGTGCCCGCATCGTTGTCGAGTCCCACACGACCCCGAGGAACGTAGTCCTCTGGGACGGCGTCAACACGCTCTTTTTCGTGTTGAGTCTCAGCCCCAAGCATTTCATGTGGTTCAGAACGACATCTCGATGCCGAACCGCCACCTCGTACGACTGGGCCAGTATGAGCCAGTCGTCGATATAATTCAGCACACGGATGCCCTGAAGTCTCATTGGAGCCAGAGCTGCATCCATGCACTTCGTGAACGTGCGTGGGGAGAGGGCTAGGCCAAAGGGAAGCACTCGATACTGGTACGCTTCGCCCCCGAAAGCGAACCTCAGGTACTTCCTGTGACATGGAAGGATGGAGACATGGAAATATGCGTCCTTTAGATCTATCGTGACGAACCAGTCCTCGGACTGGATCTGACTCACGATCATGGGAATAGTGAGCATTTTGAACCTGAAGCTCCTCAGAGACAGATTCAAAACCCTCAGATCTATAATCGGACGCAACCCTCCATCCTTTTTGGGAACTATAAAGTACCGGCTGTAGAACCCGGACTCTCTTTCCAGCGGAGAAACACGCTCTATGGCTTCCTTCGCTAGAAGAGTTTTTACTTCTAGTTCCATTACCCGAACCTGCTCGGGTATCACTGCTGTCCAGTATAACCCCCTGAATTGTGGAGGAGGAAAACCGAACTGCAGTTTGTACCCCTTTTCTACAGTACGCAGGACCCATGTAGAAATATTCGGAAGGCATTTCCATGCGCCGAAATAATCTACTAAGGGAACCAGCCTCTCGAGGCTGGCGTCGGGTGTTACACGGTTCCCGTTCCCAACCTCCTGAAGCGGCTGACCGGCAGGAAGTAGTTGGGAACGGTTCTCCGTGTGCGGACGCGCGAGCTGACCAGCCGCAGGTCTTCCCAGAGGCGGCTGGTGCAGCATGCGTTCGCGGGAAATCGATGTGGCCCGAAGCGTCATAGACGGCGGGATTACCACATCGATTTTCCCAGAGCGCCGCGGAGGAAACAACCTCGGTTGTTTCTCCGCGGGGGGGACCGCTCTTAGAAGCCCAGCCGTGGCTAGGACTTCTTCCCAGCAGCCTTCCGCGCCTGAAGGACGTTCCGAAGATCGCCTTTAGGGGCTGAAGGTTGCTGCTGAGAGCGCCGCCTCTGTTGCCAGGCTCCCGGGGGAGGGGCTCTAGAAGCGACGCTCTCCTTTTGCACCTTCCGGTGCGAGGAGCTGGATGACGGCTGAGGCTGCCCGCTAGGGCCAGCCTTCCCAGGTTTAGAGCGGCGAGGGAGATACTGGTGGAAGGCTGCTGACTGTTTCTTCGCCTCCTGGTGTCTGGAAACGACGGTGTTAACCGCGTCTCCAAACAACCCAGAAGGCGAGATCGGGGAGTCCAGGAGAAAAGCTCTATCCTTCTCCTTTATCCCCGACAGATTCAGCCAGAGATGTCTCTCCACTGTCACCATGGAAGCCATGGAGCGGCCGATAGCGCGGGCCATCTCCTTGGTGACTCGGAGAGACAAATCTGCAGCCTTCCTCAGTTCCAGAATGTCCTCCGGAGAGGGACCATCTCCCTCGTCCAACTCTTTAAGGAGGTCGGCCTGGTAGGCCTGCAGAATTGATAATGTGTGCAGGGAACCACCAGCCCGACCAGCCGCCATATATGCTTTGCCCACCAAAGATGAGGTGTCCCGACAGGGTTTGGTGGGCAAAACCGGAGCCTTAAGGGACGATGCAGAGTCGGGTGAAAGATAGCTCGCGAGAGCTTCCTCCACCCGAGGCATCGCCCCATAGCCCGCCTCGCGTGCCCCCAGAACATTGGAATAGTCCAATACTGGGGGATTGCAAACACGCGAAGAATAGGGCCGTTTCCATGATCTACACACCTCGGTGTGTAGATCCGGGAAAAAAGGCAGGCCCCGGCGAGGTGTTTGAACCCGGTGTGAGAGGAACCGGTCATCCAGCCTGCTGGGTAGCTGGATTTCCGGAGCCTCTTGTGGCCAACTTATATTTAATTTGACCACTGCCCGGGCCAACACCTCGACCAGCTCCTCTTGGGCGGGTGGATGAAGCGATGAAACAATTCCTGCTTCATCCCCCGCCTCGGTGCCTATTTCCTCCGGCTCCTCGGAACCGGAGAGAACAAGCATCGGACCTCCCACCCCGGGGGAAGAAGCCGCAGCGCGGGCTTCCACACGGGGAGGAAGATCCTCGGAACTGTCAGAGGAGGATCGGGAAAGTGCCGCAGCAGTCCCGAAACCCTCTGACAAATCCCGCTGTGAGCCCCATGATCTGCGACGCCGAGCCGCCTCAGCGACTGCGGGTCCAGAACCACGAGGCTCACGAGGCTGGCCGGCCTCATCAAACGCAGCCAGCCGAGAGCGAAGCACCCTGAGCGTCAGTTTTTCGCAGTGCTCACAAGCGGCTCCCTCGAGAGCCGCTTGGGCATGCTGGACGCCCAGGCAGTGCACACAAAGCAGGTGTGTATCCGAGCCCGACATGAACCTGGGACACGGATGCACACACTGTTTGAATTCATTCACTCTCACACTTTCCATTTTACTTTTCTCACACACTTTCACTGACAAACAACAGTAAATAGACAGACAGTAACAGATAGCGCTATGCTGAAGAGCAATAACTACCGCCATTACGCTCCAGCAACCCTTTTATACTTCCGGGTATGCCGTCACGATGACGTCATCACGCACGCCAATCGGATTGGCCTAGTTGGCATTCTGGTTTCAGATTCGCTGATGCTAAGGGAGCATCCCCAAAGCGTCGTCCCGATGCAGTGCGAGTTCCCTCGAAAGGGAACTATGGTAAATCATGCTATAATCATGGTTAACTAGGGTAAATCATGCTATAATCATGTTTAACTAGGGTAAATCATGCTAGAATCATGGTTAACTATGGTAAATCATGGTAAACGATCGTAAATCATGCTATAATCATGGTTAACTAGGGTAAATCATGCTATACTCATGGTTAACTAAGGTAAATCATGCTAGAATCATGGTTAACTATGGTAAATCATGGTAAACTATAGTAAATCATGCTATAATCATGGTTAACTAGGGTAAATCATGCTATAATCATGGTTAACTAGGGTAAATCATGCTATAATAATGTTTTACTATGGTAAATCATGCTATAATCATGGTTAACTAGGGTAAATCATGCTAGAAATATGTTTAACTAGGGTAAATCATACTAGAATCATGGTTAACTAGGGTAAATCATGCTATAATCATGTTTAACTAGGGTAAATCATGCTAGAATCACGGTTAACTAGGGTAAATCATGCTAGAATCATGGTTAACTATGGTAAATCATGCTAGAATCATGGTTAACTATGGTAAATCATGGTAAACTAAGGTAAATCATGCTATAATCATGGTTAACTAGGGTCAATCATGCTATATTCATGGTTAACTATGGTAAATCATGCTAGAATCATGGTTAACTATGGTAAATCATGGTAAACTATGGTAAATCATGCTATAATCATGGTTAACTATGGTAAATCATGCTAGAATCATGGTTAACTATGGTAAATCATGCTATAATCATGGTAAACTATGGTAAATCATGCTATAATCATGGTAAACTAGGGTAAATCATGCTATAATCATTGTTAACTAGGGTAAATTATGCTATAATCATGTTTAACTAGGGTAAATCATACTAGAATCATGGTTAACTAGGGTAAATCATGCTATAATCATGTTTAACTATTGTAAATCATGCTAGAATCATGGTTAACTAGGGTAAATCATGCTATAATCATGGTTAACTATGGTAAATCATGCTAAAATCATGGTTAACTAGGGTAAATCATGCTATAATCATGTTTAACTATTGTAAATCATGCTAGAATCATGGTTAACTAGGGTAAATCATGCTATAATCATGGTTAACTATGGTAAATCATGCTAAAATCATGGTTAACTAGGGTAAATCATGCTATAATCATGGTTAACTAGGGTAAATAATGCTATAATCATGTTTAACTAGGGTAAATCATGCTATAATCATGGTTAACTAGGGTAAATCATGCTATAATCATGGTTAACTGGGGTAAATCATGGTAAACTATGGTAAATCATGCTAGAATCATGGTTAACTAGGGTAAATCATGCTATAATCATGGTTAACTAGGGTAAATCATGCTATAATCATGGTTAACTAGGGTAAATCATGCTATAATCATGGTTAACAAGGGTAAATCATGCTATAATCATGGTTAACTATGGTAAATCATGGTACACTGTGGTAAATCATGCTAGAATCATGGTTAACTAGGGTAAATCATACTTGAATCATGGTTAACTAGGGTAAATCATGCTATAATTATGGTTAACTATGGTAAATCATGGTTAACTATGGTAAATCATGGTAAACTATGGTATATCATGCTATAATCATGGTTAACAAGGGTAAATCATGCTAGAATCATGTTTAATTAGGGTAAATCATGGTAAACTATGGTAAATCATGCTATAATCATGGTTAACTAGGGTAAATCATGCTAGAATCATGGTTAACTATGGTAAATCATGGTAAACTATGGTAAATCATGCTATACTCATGGTTAACTATGGTAAATCATGCTATAATCATGGTTAACTATGGTAAATCATGGTAAACTATGGTAAATCATGCTATAATCATGGTTAACTATGGTAAATCATGCTATAATCATGGTTAACTAGGGTAAATCATGCTATAATCATGGTTAACTAGGTTAAATCATGCTATAATCATGGTTAACTAGGGTAAATCATGCTATAATCATGTTTAACTAGGGTAAACCATACTAGAATCATGTTTAACTAGGGTAAATCATGCTAGAATCATGGTTAACTAGGGTAAATCATGCTATAATCATGGTTAACTGGGGTAAATCATGCTATAATCATGGTTAACTAGGGTAAATCATGCTATAATCATGTTTAACTGTGGTAAATCATGCTATAATCATGGTTAACTAGGGTAAATCATGCTATAATCATGTTTAACTAGGGTAAACCATACTAGAATCATGGTTAACTAGGGTAAATCATGCTATAATCATGGTTAACTATGGTAAATCATGCTAGAATCATGGTTAAGTAGGGTAAATCATGCTATAATCATGGTTCCCTTTCGAGGGAACTCCCACTGCATCGGTAACGACGAATTTGGGGACACTCCCTAAGCAACAGCGCGTCTGAAGTATGAATGAAATCAGGCCAATCCTGATTGGTGTTGCGTCATGACGTAACTATGACGGCATACCCGGAAGATACATATAGGGCAGCCCAGGCATAGTAATGGCAGTTATCGCTCTTCAGCATAGCGCTCTTTGTAAATCTGTCTGTCTATTTATTGTTGTTCGTTGTGAGAAAGAAAGTGTGTGAGATGGCGACTGAGAAGGCAAGGGACTTTAAGCAGTGTGTGCACCCGTGTCCTCGCTACATGTCGGGCTCGGACACACACTCGCTTTGTGTTCAATGCCTGGGTGTTGAGCATGCTCAGGCGGCTCTCGAGGGAGCCGCCTGTGAACACTGTGAGCGGCTCACACTCAGGCTCTTGCGTTCTCGGCTGGCCGTGTTCGATGAGGCCGGCCAGCCTCGTGAGCCCTCTGGTTCTGGACCCGCTGTTGCCGAGGCAAAGCGGCGTCGCAGATCCTGGGGCTCACAGCGGGATCTGTCAGACAGGTTTGGGACTGCTGAGGCACTTTCCCAAACTTCGTCTGATGATTCCGAGATTCTCCCTCCCCGTGTGGAAGCCCGCGCTGCGGCTTCTTCCCCCGGGGTGGAGAATCCGATGTTCATTCTCTCTGGTTCCGAGGAACCAGATGAGGTGGACATCGAAGCGGGCGGTGAAGCACCAGATGAGTCGCCACTTCACCCACCCGCTCAAGAGGAACTGGTCGAGGTTTTGACCCGTGCGGTGGCCAAATTAAGATTAGATTGGCCACAGGAAAATGAGGAAGTCCAGCCACCAAGCAGGCTGGATGACCGATTCCTTTCACGCCGGGCTCAAACACCTCGCCGGGGTTTGCCTTTTTTCCCGGACTTGCACAACGAGTTGTGCAAGTCTTGGAAAAAGCCGTATTCGGCACGCGTCTCCAATCCCCCTGTATTGGACTATTCTAATGTCCTGGGGGCGCGTGCAGCCGGATACGGGACGATGCCGCGGGTGGAAGATGCGCTCGCGGGCTATCTTTCTCCCGAATCGGCATCGTCGCTGAAAGCCCCGGTACTGCCCACCAAGCCCTGCAGGGACACCTCAGCCTTGGTGGGCAGAGCCTATATGGCGGCTGGGCGGGCTGGTAGTTCCTTGCATACCCTTTCCATCTTGCAAGCCTACCAGGCCGACATCCTGAAGGAGTTGGACGAGGGTGAGGGTCCCTCTCCGGGGGACATATTGGAGCTCCGGAAGACTGCGGATTTGTCTCTCCGCATCACCAAGGAGACGGCCCGCGCTGTGGGCCGCTCTATGGCATCCATGGTGACTGTGGAGAGACATCTATGGCTGAATTTATCGGGGATGAAGGAGAAGGATAAAACCTTCCTTCTGGATTCCCCGATCTCGCCTTCTGGTTTGTTCGGCGACGCTGTTAATATCGTCGTCGACAGATTCCAGGAGGCGAGGAAGCAGTCAGCAGCTTTCCGCCAATATCTCCCTCGTCGCTCCAAAGGGAAGGCTGCCTCCAGCGGGCAGCCTCAGCCGTCCACCAGTTCCTCGCACCGGCAGGTGCAAAAGCAGAGCGTCGCCTCTCGAGCCCCTCCTCCTGGAGCTTGGCAACAGAGGCGGCGCTCGCACCAGCAGGCTTCCGCACCTATGGGCGATTTGAGAAACGTCCTTCAGGCTAGGAAGGCTGCTGGGAAGAAGTCCTAGCTTCGGCTGGACTTCAAAGAGCGGTCCCCCCCGCGCAGGAGCAACCGAGGTTGTCCCCGCCGCGGCGCTCTCGGGAAATCGATGTGGTAATCCCGCCGTCACAGACGCTTCGGGCCACATCGGTTTCCCGCGGACGTTCACTGCTCCAGCCGCCTCCGGGAGGACTTGCGACTGGGCAGTTAACACGTCCGTACACCGAAAATTGGCTCGGTTGATACCCGAAGCCAGCCTCGAGAGGCTGGTTCCCTTAGTAGATTATCTCGGCGCGTGGAAACGCCTTCCGAGTATTTCTACGTGGGTCCTGCGCACTGTAGAAAAAGGTTACAGACTGCAGTTCAGTCACCCTCCACCAAAATTTTGTGGAGTGACATGGACTGTAGTGGAACCAGAGCGGGTTCGGGTTATGGAACAAGAAGTAGAATCCTTGCTGGTAAAGGGGGCCATAGAGTATGTTCCCCCGCCAGAGAGGGAGTCCGGGTTCTACAGCCGGTACTTCATAGTTCCAAAGAAGGATGGAGGGTTGCGTCCTATTCTGGATCTGAGGTATTTGAACCGATCTCTGATGAGGTTCAGGTTCAAAATGCTCACCATCCCGACTATCGTGAGTCAGATCCAGTCCGAGGACTGGTTCGTCACGATAGATCTGAAGGACGCATACTTCCATATTTCCATCCTTCCATGTCACAGGAAGCTCTTGAGGTTCGCTTTCGGGGGCGAGGCGTACCAATATCGAGTGCTTCCCTTTGGTCTAGCTCTTTCCCCACGCACATTCACAAAGTGCATGGATGCAGCCCTGGCTCCAATGAGACTCCAGGGCATCCGTGTGCTGAATTATATCGACGATTGGCTCATTCTGGCCCAATCGTACGATATGGCGGTTCGGCATCGAGATGTCGTTCTGGCCCACATACAGTGCTTGGGGCTGAGACTCAACACCAAGAAGAGTGTGTTGACGCCATCCCAGAGAACTACGTTCCTGGGAGTCGTGTGGGACTCGACTTCGATGCGGGCGCAATTAGCCCCCGCACGAGTCGAGACCACGCAGGCGATGGTCTCAGGATTAAGGCTAGGCCACAGCATCACTGTCAGGCACTTCCAGAGGGTGCTGGGTCACATGGCAGCAGCGTCCAACGTAATACCTTTTGGACTGCTGCACATGAGACCCCTACAGTGGTGGCTGAAAACCAAGGGGTTTTCCCCCAGGGGGAACCCGTTCCGTATGATCAGGGTAACGCGCGTTTGCCTTCGTTCCCTAGCCATATGGAAAGAACCTTGGTTTCTGTCCCAGGGGCCAGTGTTGGGAGCGTCCTGTTGCCGGAAATCCGTTTCAACAGACGCCTCCCTCACTGGTTGGGGCGCGGTCATGGACGGCCGCTTTGCGAGGGGCCCGTGGGAGGGCCGTCATTCCTCCTGGCATATAAATTGCCTGGAGATGATGGCGGTCTACAAAGCTCTCAGGAGCTTTCTCCCGGACCTCGGCGGTCACCATGTCCTGGTACGGACAGACAATACGTCTGTCGTAGCGTACCTCAACCGGCAGGGGGGTCTCAGATCGCGCCCTCTATACAGACTGGCGCATCAGATTCTCCTGTGGACCCAAGGGAAACTGTTGTCCATCAGGGCAATGTATGTCCCGGGGGTCCAAAATCAGGGAGCAGACATCCTGTCGAGGCAGGGGCTGAGGCCCGGGGAATGGCGACTCCACCCGGAGGTGGTGGAGGCCATGTGCGAGAGGTTTGGCCCAGTGGAAGTGGATTTATTCGCGTCTCTAGAGACGACCCACTTCCCACTGTGGTTTTCTCTCACGCATCCGGCCCCTCTGGGGCTGGATGCCATGGTGCAGACATGGCCGAGGCTACGTCTGTATGCATTTCCCCCGATCGCTCTGCTCCCGGGAGTCCTGGAGCGGGTCCGTCGACAGGGCGCCAACCTGCTTCTGGTGGCGCCACGTTGGCCGACTCGGGTTTGGTTCTCGGACATCATATCTCTGCTGGCAGGTCAACCCTGGGAGATTCCTCTGAGGAGGGATCTCCTGTCTCAGGCAGGGGGCACGATATTTCACCCCCGGCCCGAGTTATGGAACCTTTGGGTCTGGCCCCTGAGGGGGCCAGATACCTAGAGGCTGGCCTGCCGGCCGATGTGATCGAGACCTTACTCAGTTCCAGGGCTCCGTCTACAAGGAGACTGTACAGCCTCAAGTGGAATGTGTTTTCCACTTGGTGTAGAGAGCGTGAGGTGGACCCAGTTAACTGCCCAGTGGCTTCAGTGCTGGAGTTCCTCCAAGATCGTTTCTCTGCAGGGCTTACCCCGTCCACACTCAAGGTGTACGTGGCTGCCATTGGGGCTTTCCACACACCGTTGGGTGATGGGCCTTTGGGTAGGCACCAGTTGGTTGTACGGTTCCTCCGTGGGGCTCGGAGGATGAGGCCTGCGGCTCGGTCCAGAGTCCCAACCTGGGACCTGGCAGTGGTTCTCGAGGGATTGGCTGAGGCCCCCTTCGAGCCACTAGAGTCAGCAGACCCAAAGAGCTTGACCCTTAAGATGGCCTTTCTCTTAGCCATCACTTCTCTGAGGAGGGTGGGGGACCTTCAGGCCTTGGCGCTTACGCCGACTTGCCTGGAGTTTGCCCCTGGCGAAGTGAAGGCCATCTTACACCCTAGGGCCGGTTATGTGCCCAAGGTGCCATCAAACGTGGTCAGGCCTTTGGTTCTTCAGGCATTTCATCCTCCGCCTCACGTGACGGCGGAAGAAGGGAGGCTTCACCTGCTCTGCCCGGTCAGAGCCCTTAAATTATATGTGGAGAAGTCTGCGCAGTGGAGGAAGTCTGAGCAGCTATTAGTGTGTTTTGGTTCATCTAAGAAGGGGCTGCCTGCGTCAACCCAGACTATTAGTAACTGGATTGTCCAGGCAATAGCCACGGCCTATCAGGTGCGCAACCTGCCTTCACCTATGGCCGTGAGGGCACATTCCACCAGGGGCATGGCCTCTTCGGTGGCCCTCCTTTCTGGGGTCCCCTTGCAGGACATTTGCGAGGCGGCCGGATGGGCTACTCCACACACCTTTATTAGGTTTTATAGTCTGCACCTCCCTGCGACGCCCGGTGCTAGGGTACTCCAGTCCTAGCTGTGCCCGGTTTCCGGCTTCACACTAGGACTGGTGCTACCATCGGTGTGGCCTAGTGGGTACTCGTTCCCCAAATTCGTCGTTACCGATGCAGTGGGAGTTCCCTCGAAAGGGAACGGCTCGGGTTATGTATATAACCCTTGTTCCCTGAGAAAGGGAACGAGCACTGCATCTCGTCGCCACACCTCGGCAGGCCTGGAGCGCATGCTTCATCGCGATAACTGCCATTACTATGCCTGGGCTGCCCTATATGTATCTTCCGGGTATGCCGTCATAGTTACGTCATGACGCAACACCAATCAGGATTGGCCTGATTTCATTCATACTTCAGACGCGCTGTTGCTTAGGGAGTGTCCCCAAATTCGTCGTTACCGATGCAGTGCTCGTTCCCTTTCTCAGGGAACAAGGGTTATATACATAACCCGAGCCGTTAACTAGGGTAAATCATGCTATAATCATGGTTAACTAGGGTAAATCATGCTATAATCATGGATAACTATGCTAAATCATGGTAAACGATGGTAAATCATGCTATAATCATGGTTAACTAGGGTAAATCATGCTATAATCATGGTTAACTAGGGTAAATCATGCTATAATCATGGATAACTATGCTAAATCATGGTAAACGATGGTAAATCATGCTATAATCATGGTTAACTAGGGTAAATCATGCTATAATCATGGTTAACTAGGGTCAATCATGCTATAATCATGGTTAACTAGGGTAAATCAGGCTATAATCATGGTTAACTAGGGTAAATCATGCTATAATAACGTTTAACTATGGTAAATCATGCTATAATCATGGTTAACTAGGGTAAATCATGCTATAATCATGATTAACTTGGGTAAATCATGCTAGAATCATGTTTAACAAGGGTAAATCATACTAGAATCATGGTTAACTAGGGTAAATCATGCTATAATCATGTTTAACTAGGGTAAATCATGCTAGAATCACGGTTAACTAGGGTAAATCATGCTAGAATCATGGTTAACTATGGTAAATCATGGTAAACTATGGTAAATCATGCTAGAATCATGGTTAACTATGGTAAATCATGCTAGAATCATGGTTAACTATGGTAAATCATGGTAAACTATGGTAAATCATGCTATAATCATGGTTAACTAGAGTAAATCGTGCTATAATCATGGTTAACTAGGGTAAATCATGCTATAATCATGTTTAACTAGGGTAAACCATACTAGAATCATGGTTAACTAGGGTAAATCATGCTATAATCATGGTTAACTATGGTAAATCATGCTAGAATCATGGTTAAGTAGGGTAAATCATGCTATAATCATGGTTAACTAGGGTAAATCACGCTATAATCATGGTTAACTAGGGTAAATCATGCTATAATCATGGTTAACTATGGTAAATCATGGTAAACGATGGTAAATCATGCTATAATCATGGTTTACTAGGGTAAATCATGCTATAATCATGGTTAACTAGGGTAAATCATGCTATAATCGTGGTTAACTATGGTAAATCATGGTAAACTATGGTAAATCATGCTATAATCATGGTTAACTAGGGTCAATCATGCTATAATCATGGTTAACTAGGGTAAATCAGGCTATAATCATGGTTAACTAGGGTAAATCATGCTATAATAACGTTTAACTATGGTAAATCATGCTATAATCATGGTTAACTAGGGTAAATCATGCTATAATCATGGTTAACTAGGGTAAATCATGCTAGAATCATGTTTAACTAGGGTAAATCATACTAGAATCATGGTTAACTAGGGTAAATCATGCTATAATCATGGTAAACTATGGTAAATCATGCTAGAATCACGGTTAATTAGGGTAAATCATGCTAGAATCATGGTTAACTATGGTAAAGCATGCTAGATTCATGGTTAACTATGGTAAATCATGGTAAACTATGGTAATTCATGCTATAATCATGGTTAACTAGGGTCAATCATGCTATACTCATGGTTAACTATGTTAAATCATGCTAGATTCATGGTTAACTAGGGTAAATCATGCCATAATCATGGTTAACTAGGGTAAATCATGCTATAATCATGGTTAACTAGGGTAAATCATGCTATAATCATGTTTAACTATGGTAAATCATGCTATAATCATGGTTAACTAGGGTAAATCATGCTATAATCATGTTTAACTAGGGTAAACCATACTAGAATCATGGTTAACTAGGGTAAATCATGCTATAATCATGGTTAACTATGGTAAATCATGCTAGAATCATGGTTAAGTAGGGTAAATCATGCTATAATCATGGTTAACTAGGGTAAACCATGCTATAATCATGGTTAACTAGGGTAAATCATGCTATAATCATGGTTTATTTATGGTAAATCATGGTAAACGATGGTAAATCGTGCTATAATCATGGTTAACTAGGGTAAATCATGCTATAATCATGGTTAACTAGGGTAAATCATGCTATAATCATGGTTAACTAGGGTAAATCATGCTATAATCGTGGTTACTATGGTAAATCATGGTAAACTATGGTAAATCATGCTATAATCATGGTTAACTAGGGTAAATCATGCTATAATTATGGTTAACTAGGGTAAATCATGCTATAATCATGGTTAACTAGGGTAAATCATGCTATAATAACGTTTAACTATGGTAAATCATGCTAGAATCATGGTTAACTATGGTAAATCATGGTAAACTATGGTAAATCATGCTATAATCATGGTTAACTAGGGTCAATCATGCTATACTCATGGTTAACTATGGTAAATCATGCTAGAATCATGGTTAACTATGGTAAATCATGCTATAATCATGGATAACTAGGGTAAATCATGCTAGAATCATGGTTAACTATGGTAAATCATGCTATAATCATGGTTAACTAGGGTAAATCATGCTATAATCATGGTTAACTATGATAAATCATGGTAAACTATGGTAAATCATGCTAGAATCATGGTTAACTAGGGTAAATCAGACTAGAATCATGGTTAGCTAGGGTAAATCTTGGTAAACTAGTGTAAATCATACTAGAATCATGGTTAACTAGGGTAAATCATGCTATAATCATGGTTAACTATGGTAAATCTTGGTAAACTAGGGTAAATCATGCTAGAATCATGGTTAACTATGGTAAATCATACTAGAATCATGGTTAACTAGGGTAAATCATGCTAGAATCATGGTTAACTATGTTAAATCATGGTAAACTATGGTAAATCATACTAGAATCATGGTAAACTATGGTTAATCATGCTAGAATCAAGGTTAACTATGGTAAATCATACTAGAATCATGGTTAACTAGGGTAAATCATACTAGAATCATGGTTAACTAGGGTAAATCATGCTATAATCATGGTTAACTATGGTAAATTATACTAAAATCATGGTTAACTAGGGTAAATCATGCTATAATCATGGTTAACTAGGGTAAATCATACTAGAATCATGGTTAACTAGGGTAAATAATGCTATAATCATGGTAAACCATGGTAAATATTACTAGAATCATGGTAAACTAGGGTAAATCATGGTTAACTGTGGTAAATCATGCTAGAATCATGGTAAACTAGGGTAAATTATGTTAACTATGGTAAATCATGGTAAACTATGGTAAATCATGGTAAACTAGGGTAAATCATGCTAGAATCATGGTAAACTATGGTAAATCATACTAGAATCATAGTAAACTGGTAAATCATGGTAAACTATGGTAAATCATGCTAGAATCATGGTAAACTATGGTAAATCATCTGTATTGACTTCAAAAATGTCAAACTGTAATTTTTAAACTACTTCAAACTTCAATCCTTTAAACTTTAAACCTTCAAACTTAAATCTGTAAATTAACTTTTTCAAACTTTCTAGTCTATGCTTTTTCAAGCCAACTTCAAAGTCTGTTTACAAACTTTACTCATCTTTCTCTCGCCCGCTGAAAGGCTTCGCGATGCCAGAAGGCACTTTTCCACGCTCAGCTCTATGAACTCACCTGTAAATCATGCTATAATCATGGTTAACTAGGGTAAATCATGCTATAATCATGGTTAACTAGAGTAAATCATGCTATAATCATGTTTAACTATGGAAAATCATGCTATAATCATGGTTAACTAGGGTAAATCATGCTATAATCATGTTTAACTAGGGTAAACCATACTAGAATCATGGTTAACTAGTGTAAATCATGCTATAATCATGGTTAACTATGGTAAGTCATGCTAGAATCATGGTTAAGTAGGGTAAATCATGCTATAATCATGGTTAACTAGGGTAAACCATGCTATAATCATGGTTAACTAGGGTAAATCATGCTATAATCATGGTTAATTATGGTAAGTCATGGTAAACGATGGTAAATCATGCTATAATCGTGGTTAACTATGGTAAATCATGCTATAATCGTGGTTAACTATGGTAAATCATGGTAAACTATGGTAAATCATGCTATAATCATGGTTAACTAGGGTAAATCATGCTATAATTATGGTTAACTAGGGTAAATCATGCTATAATCATGGTTAACTAGGGTAAATAATGCTAAAATAACATTTAACTATGGTAAATCATGCTATAATCATGGTTAACTAGGGTAAATCATGCTATATTCATGGTTAACTAGGGTAAATCATGCTAGAATCATGTTTAACTAGGATAAATCATACTAGAATCATGGTTAACTAGGGTAAATCATGCTATAATCATGGTAAACCATGGTAAATATTACTAGAATCATGGTAAACTAGGGTAAATCATGGTTAACTGTGGTAAATCATGCTAGAATCATGGTAAACTAGGGTAAATTATGTTAACTATGGTAAATCATGGTAAACTATGGTAAATCATACTAGAATCATGGTAAACTATGGTAAATCATGGTAAACTAGGGTAAATCATGCTAGAATCATGGTAAACTATGGTCAATCATACTAGAATCATAGTAAACTGGTAAATCATGGTAAACTATGGTAAATCATGCTAGAATCATGGTAAACTATGGTAAATCATCTGTATTGACTTCAAAACTGTCAAACTGTAATTTTTAAACTACTTCAAACTTCAATCCTTTAAACTTTAAACCTTCAAACTTAAATCTGTAAATTAACTTTTTCAAACTTTCTAGTCTATGCTTTTTCAAGCCAACTTCAAAGTCTGTTTACAAACTTTACTCATCTTTCTCTCGCCCGCTGAAAGGCTTCGTGATGCCAGAAGGCACTTTTCCACGCCCAGCTCTATGAACTCACCTGTAAATCATGCTATAATCATGGTTAACTAGGGTAAATCATGCTATAATCATGGTTAACTAGAGTAAATCATGCTATAATCATGTTTAACTATGGAAAATCATGCTATAATCATGGTTAACTAGGGTAAATCATGCTATAATCATGTTTAACTAGGGTAAACCATACTAGAATCATGGTTAACTAGTGTAAATCATGCTATAAT
Organism: Gobio gobio; assembly: GCF_949357685.1. Lineage (NCBI taxonomy): Eukaryota > Metazoa > Chordata > Actinopteri > Cypriniformes > Gobionidae > Gobio > Gobio gobio. The sequence continues at coordinate 49,720,168 of NC_137113.1, read as the reverse complement.
CATGGTTAACTATGGTAAGTCATGCTATAATCATGGTTAAGTAGGGTAAATCATGCTATAATCATGGTTAACTAGGGTAAACCATGCTATAATCATGGTTAACTAGGGTAAATCATGCTATAATCATGGTTAACTATGGTAAGTCATGGTAAACGATGGTAAATCATGCTATAATCGTGGTTAATTATGGTAAATCATGCTATAATCATGGTTAACTAGGGTAAATCATGCTATAATCGTGGTTAACTATGGTAAATCATGGTAAACTATGGTAAATCATGCTATAATCATGGTTAACTAGGGTAAATCATGCTATAATTATGGTTAACTAGGGTAAATCATGCTATAATCATGGTTAACTAGGGTAAATAATGCTAAAATAACATTTAACTATGGTAAATCATGCTATAATCATGGTTAACTAGGGTAAATCATGCTATATTCATGGTTAACTAGGGTAAATCATGCTAGAATCATGTTTAACTAGGATAAATCGTACTAGAATCATGGTTAACTATGGTAAATCATGCTATAATCATGTTTAACTAGGGTAAATCATGCTAGAATCACAGTTAACTAGGCTAAATCATGCTAGAATCATGGTTAACTATGGTAAATCATGCTAGAATCATTGTTAACTATGGTAAATCATGGTAAACTATGGTAAATCATGCTATAATCATGGTTAACTATGGTAAATCATGCTATAATCATGGTTAACTAGGGTAAATCATGCTATAATCATGGTTAACTATGATAAATCATGGTAAACGATGGTAAATCATGCTATAATCGTGGTTAACTATGGTAAATCATGCTATAATCATGGTTAACTAGGGTAAATCATGCTAGAATCATGGTTAAGTAGGGTAAATCATGCTATAATCATGGTTAACTAGGGTAAACCATGCTATAATCATGGTTAACTAGGGTAAATCATGCTATAATCATGGTTAACTATGGTAAGTCATGGTAAACGATGATAAATCATGCTATAATCGTGGTTAACTATGGTAAATCATGCTATAATCATGGTTAACTAGGGTAAATCATGCTATAATCGTGGTTAACTATGGTAAATCATGGTAAACTATGGTAAATCATGCTATAATCATGGTTAACTAGGGTAAATCATGCTATAATTATGGTTAACTAGGGTAAATCATGCTATAATCATGGTTAACTAGGGTAAATAATGCTAAAATAACGTTTAACTATGGTAAATCATGCTATAATCATGGTTAACTAGGGTAAATCATGCTATATTCATGTTTAACTAGGGTAAATCATGCTAGAATCATGTTTAACTAGGGTAAATCATACTAGAATCATGGTTAACTATGGTAAATCATGCTATAATCATGTTTAACTAGGGTAAATCATGCTAGAATCACAGTTAACTAGGGTAAATCATGCTAGAATCATGGTTAACTATGGTAAATCATGCTAGAATCATGGTTAACTATGGTAAATCATGGTAAACTATGGTAAATCATGCTATAATCATGGTTAACTAGGGTCAATCATGCTATACTCATGGTTAACTATGGTAAATCATGCTAGAATCATGGTTAACTATGGTAAATCATGCTATAATCATGGTTAACTAGGGTAAATCATGCTATAATCATGGTTAACTATGATAAATCATGGTAAACTATGGTAAATCATGCTAGAATCATGGTTAACTAGGGTAAATCATACTAGAATCATGGTTAACTAGGGTAAATCATTGTAAACTAGTGTAAATCATACTAGAATCATGGTTAACTAGGGTAAATCATGCTATAATCATGGTTAACTATGGTAAATCTTGGTAAACTAGGGTAAATCATGCTAGAATCATGGTTAACTATGGTAAATCATACTAGAATCATGGTTAACTAGGGTAAATCATGCTAGAATCATGGTTAACTATGTTAAATCAAGGTAAACTATGGTAAATCATACTAGAATCATGGTAAACTATGGTTAATCATGCTAGAATCAAGGTTAACTATGGTAAATCATACTAGAATCATGGTTAACTAGGGTAAATCATACTAGTATCATGGTTAACTAGGGTAAATCATGCTATAATCATGGTAAACTATGGTAAATTATACTAAAATCATGGTTAACTAGGGTAAATCATGCTATAATCATGGTTAACTAGGGTAAATCATACTAGAATCATGGTTAACTAGGGTAAATCGAGCTATAATCATGGTAAACCATGGTAAATATTATTAGAATCATGGTAAACTGGGGTAAATCATGGTTAACTGTGGTAAATCATGCTAGAATCATGGTAAACTAGGGTAAATTATTGTTAACTATGGTAAATCATGGTAAACTATGGTAAATCATACTAGAATCATGGTAAACTATGGTAAATCATGGTAAACTAGGGTAAATCATGCTAGAATCATGGTAAACTATGGTAAATCATGCTAGAATCATGGTAAACTATGGTAAATCATCTGTATTGACTTCAAAACTGTCAAACTGTAATTTTTAAACTACTTTAAACTTCAATCCTTTAAACTTTAAACCTTCAAACTTAAATCTGTAAATTAACTTTTTCAAACTTTCTAGTCTATGCTTTTTCAAGCCAACTTCAAAGTCTGTTTACAAACTTTACTCATCTTTCTCTCGCCCGCTGAAAGGCTTCGCGATGCCAGAAGGCACTTTTCCACGCTCAGCTCTATGAACTCACCTGTTTCTGGAGATCATGAGTCCAGGGTCTGTTCTTACGCATTAAAGTTTGATCTCGATTGGTCCAGATTGAGTTGGGTCTGCCAAACCCGGCTCATGTCCGGGATCCTGTGAGAGCCAGAGCTCCACATCATTAGATTTCTCCTGTTTGTCCACACACTCGCAGGCCGTGACAGTCTCTGGCACAACTACAGGTCATGTGACCTGAACAAAAGCAGATGTACACGCATGATGGCGTGATCTCAGAGGTATGAGCACGCCATCAGTGTGTCGACGGCGCGATTATGAATATGGCTGATTGATTGCGATGATAAATGGATGAACGCATGGATGGAGGAACGAACGTGGACAACTACTGGAGGCAAGGCTCATGTTTCAGCAACATCACACCAGCAAGAGGGATATAGCTCTGATATCAACACAGCTGTGATTCGGCTTTCATAACAGTTTAATAAACAAAGAGTAACTTACATTTTTAGACACAATATTGCATTTACTTTGTCTATTTTTGCTCCGCTAATTGAAAATAGTTCCAGATGAGGCGAAAACAGAATCAATGCGTTTCATTGCAAAAGTGAATGAGTGAATGATTCAATGACTCACTCATAAAGACTTCACTTGTTTCATTACTGGATGAATCTGTGTTTTTGAGTGAATCTCTTGAGTGAATGATTCAATGACTCACTCATAAAGTCTTCACTTGTTTCATTACTGGATGAATCAGTGTTTTTGAACAAATCTCTTGAGTAAATGATTCAGTTACTCACTCATAAAGACAGTTGTTTCATTACTGGATGAATCAGTGTTTTTGAACGAATCTCTTGAGTAAATGATTCAGTGACTCACTCATAAAGACAGTTGTTTCATTATTGGATGAATCAGTGTTTTTGAACGAATCTCTTGAGTAAATGATTCAGTGACTCACTCATAAAGACAGTTGTTTCATTACTGGATGAATCAGTGTTTTTGAATGAATCTCTTGAGTAAATGATTCAGTGACTCACTCATAAAGACAGTTGTTTCATTGTGAATGAAGTGGTTGAGTGACTTGATTAACTGTTTGAATGATTGTAATGAAGCTTCTGAAGGACAGTCGCTTGTCCTCTCCTAACTGTTGTGAAATGTTGTATGTGTTTCCACGTCCCCTTGAGCCTCGCATACAGTCTGACGTGCACAGACGTTAAACACAGACTGCCGTGATGAGAGACACACCACCCAAAACAAAGACAAAAATGAAGCAACAGAGCCACAAATATTTCTTAAAACAGGATGTAGGGCTCTGATAAACACGGCTCCTGGCTTTAAACAAACCTTCAGTGTGTGGTCCTTATGAAGCCTGGGAGGGACGCGCTCATAAACGTGAGAGGTGGGCTGTTAATCCACGCTGTGTGTGTGTGTGTGTGTGTGCAGCATCTGCCCGTCTGAAGGGGATGATGTGTTCCTCCTCCTCCACAGATTAATGTCTGATTTGTGCAGCTTCACTCATTATCTGTTTCCTCCTCCACCCACAGTCCTGCAGCTGAGACTCCAGCAGAGGAGGACACGCGAGCAGCTCGCTGACCAGGGCATCATGCCTCGTGAGTAGGACACACACACACACACACACACACACACACACACACACACACTCACACACACTCGCTGGAGTCGCCCGGCTCCGCACAGGTGATAAGAAAGATATTAAACTGATGATTTTTCAGGGGTTAGTTCCAGTGAAAGGAACTCTTAATGCAAGACAATTTGGACAATTTCATGCTCCCATTTTTGCGGGACCAGTTTGGGGACGGCCCCTTCCTTGAGGAAAGAAGAGCAGAAGAGCAGAAGAGCTGAAGCTGTTAGAGCGACTCCATATTAAACCCTACAGATGGAGAATGGGGAAAGTCTGATCAAGTCTTATTGGCGTGTGAAAGATTTAGCTGGAGGTTTAATAATATCTCAGAATTTGGTGTGTACAGTATATGTCCTCTCGTGTTGAGGTGTTTTACACACACACACACACACACACACACACACACACACACACACACACACACACACACACACACACACACACACACACACACACACACACACACACACACACACACACACACACACACACACACACACACACACACACACACACACACTGTCTGAGAGATAAACTCATCCTGTGCTGTGATTGGCCAGTCTGCCGGCCTAAAAAAGACCCTTCAGTGTGTGTTTATCTCTGAACGGCAGACGACAGGTCAGCAGAGTCAGATAAACAGAGTTTAAAGCGGTTAATGGCCGATGCTTTAGTGAAATACATGTGTGTGAACGGGAGACGTGTGTGTGTGTGTGTGTGTGTGAACGGGAGACGTGTGTGTGTGTGTGTGTGTGTGTGTGTGTGTGTGTGTGTGTGTGTGTGTGAACGGGAGACATGTGTGTGTGTGTGTGTGTGAACGGGAGACGTGTGTGTGTGTGTGTGTGTGTGTGTGAACGGGAGACGTGTGTGTGTGTGTGTGAACGGGAGACGTGTGTGTGTGTGTGTGTGTGTGTGTGTGAACGGGAGACGTGTGTGTGTGTGTGTGTGTGTGTGTGTGTGTGTGTGTGTGTGAACGTGAGACGTGTGTGTGTGTGTGTGTGTGACAACGGGAGACGTGTGTGTGTGTGTGTGTGTGTGTGTGAACGGGAGACGTGTGTGTGTGAGGGGTAGGTTTAGGGGCAGTGTGTGTGTGTGTGTGTGTGTGTGTGTGATGGGTAGGTTTAGGGGCAGTGTGTGTGTGTGTGTGTCTGTGTGTGTGTGATGGATAGGTTTAGGTGCAGTGTGTGTGTGTGTGTGTGTGTGTGTGTGTGTGTGTGTGTGTGTGTGTGTGATGGGTAGGTTTAGGGGCAGTGTAGGGGGATAGAATATACGGTTTATACAGTAAAAAAACCATTACGCCTATGGAAAGTCCCCATAAAACATGAAAACCCAACGTGTGTGTGAGTGTGTGTGTGTGTGTGTGTGTGTGTTTGACGGCACGCGCCTGTCCTGGGTTTACGACAATTGTTCTGGTGTTTGTTTTATTGTAATGCGTGGTGAGGAGGCCATCCACACGATATCTCTCATGGATCTCGCACACACACACACACACACACACACACACACACACACACACACACACACACACACACACACACACACACACACACACACACACACACACACACACACACACACACACACACACACACACACACACACACACACACACACACACACAGACACACACACACAGACACACACAGACACACACAGACACACACAGACACAGACACACACACACACACACACTCACAGCGCTGGGATTATGCAATGGGTCGCATTCCTGCGTGAGGTGATGGTTCAGTCGCTCCTGTGGTTTTTGAGGACGGGCCGCACACACACTCCTGTGGACACATCTGCTCTTTATTACACACTTGAAAGCAGCAGTCGGGTGTGTGTGTGTGTGTGAGAGAGAGAGAGAGAGAGAGAGAGAGAGAGAGAGAGAGAGAATGTGTGTGTGTGTCAGAGGAGCTGGTCAGATGGACACTCGTGTGTGTGTGTGTGTGTGTGTCAGAGGAGCTGGTCAGATGGACACTCGTGTGTGTGTGTGTGTGTGTGTGTGTGTGTGTGTGTGTTTGAGGAGCCGGTCAGATGGACACTCGTGTGTGTGTGTGTGTGTGTGTGTGTGTGTGTCAGAGGAGCTGGTCAGATGGACACCCGTGTGTGTGTGTGTGTGTGTGTGTGTGTGTTTGAGGAGCCGGTCATATGGACACCCGTGTGTGTGTGTGTGTGTGTGTGTGTGTGTGTGTGTGTGTGTGTGTGTGTGTGTGTGTGTGTGTGTTTGAGGAGCCGGTCAGATGGACACTCGTGTGTGTGTGTGTGTGTGTGTGTGTGTGTGTCAGAGGAGCTGGTCAGATGGACATTCGTGTGTGTGTGTGTGTTTGAGGAGCTGGTCAGATGGACACTCGTGTGTGTGTGTGTGTGTGTGTGTGTGTGTGTGTGTGTGTGTCAGAGGAGCTGGTCAGATGGACATTCGTGTGTGTGTGTGTGTGTTTGAGGAGCTGGTCAGATGGACACTCGTGTGTGTGTGTGTGTGTGTGTGTGTGTGTGTGTGTGTGTGTGTGTGTGTGTGTGTGTGTGTGTGTGTGTGTGTGTGTGTGTCAGAGGAGCTGGTCAGATGGACATTCGTGTGTGTGTGTGTGTGTGTGTGTGTTTGAGGAGCCGGTCAGATGGACACTCGTGTGTGTGTGTGTGTGTG
>NC_137113.1:49703224-49708224 GCF_949357685.1 Gobio gobio | reverse complement strand
GATTATCTAAAACACAAAATCAGAAGCAGACCAGAGAAATCAGAGCTCGTCGACATGCGCATTCTACAAGGTAAGAGCTTCTGAAGTATATGCACTAGTGATTAATATAGCCTGTTATGAGTCTTGTCATTAAATGGCGATGTACACCGATCAGGCATAACATTATGACCGGTGAATAACACTGATGATCTCCTGTTAGTGGGTGGGATATATTAGGCAGCAAGTGAACATGTTGTCCTCAGAGTTGATGTGTTAGAAGCAGGAAAAATGGGCAAGCGTAAGGATTTGAGAGAGTTTGACAAGGGCCAGATTGTGACGGGTCAGAGCATCTCCAAAACTGCAGCTCTTTTGGGGTGTTCCCGGTCTGCAGTGGCCAGGCTCTATCAAAAGTGGAGGACCAGTGGAGAACCAGCCACAGGGTCATGAAGGACCAGTGGAGAACCGGCCACAGGGTCATGGAGGACCAGTGGAGAACCAGCCACAGGGTCATGAAGGACCAGTGGAGAACCGGCCACAGGGTCATGAAGGACCAGCGGAGAACCGGCCACAGGGTCATGAAGGACCAGTGGAGAACCGGCCACAGGGTCATGGAGGACCAGTGGAGAACCGGCCACAGGGTCATGAAGGACCAGTGGAGAACCGGCCACAGGGTCATGGAGGACCAGTGGAGAACCGGCCACAGGGTCATGGAGGACCAGTGGAGAACCGGCCACAGGGTCATGGAGGACCAATGGAGAACCGGCCACAGGGTCATGAAGGACCAGTGGAGAACCGGCCACAGGGTCATGGAGGACCAGTGGAGAACCGGCCACAGGGTCATGGAGGACCAGTGGAGCACCGGCCACAGGATCATGGAGGACCAGTGGAGAACCGGCCACAGGGACATGGAGGACCAGTGGAGAACCGGCCACAGGGTCATGGAGGACCAGTGGAGAACCGGCCACAGGGTCATGGAGGACCAGTGGAGAACCGGCCACAGGGTCATGAAGGACCAGTGGAGAACCGGCCACAGGGTCATGGAGGACCAGTGGAGAACCGGCCACAGGGTCATGAAGGACCAGTGGAGAACCGGCCACAGGGTCATGGAGGACCAGTGGAGAACCGGCCACAGGGTCATGAAGGACCAGTGGAGAACCGGCCACAGGGTCATGGAGGACCAGTGGAGAACCGGCCACAGGGACATGGAGGACCAGTGGAGAACCGGCCACAGGGTCATGAAGGACCAGTGGAGAACCGGCCACAGGGTCATGGAGGACCAGTGGAGAACCGGCCACAGGGTCATGAAGGACCAGTGGAGAACCGGCCACAGGGTCATGGAGGACCAGTGGAGAACCGGCCACAGGGTCATGAAGGACCAGTGGAGAACCGGCCACAGGGTCATGGAGGACCAGTGGAGAACCGGCCACAGGGTCATGGAGGACCAGTGGAGAACCGGCCACAGGGTCATGGAGGACCAGTGGAGAACCGGCCACAGGGTCATGGAGGACCAGTGGAGAACCGGCCACAGGGTCATGGAGGACCAGTGGAGAACTGGCCACAGGGACATGAAGGACCAGTGGAGAACCGGCCACAGGGTCATGGAGGACCAGTGGAGAACCGGCCACAGGGTCATGAAGGACCAGTGGAGAACCGGCCACAGGGTCATGGAGGACCAGTGGAGAACCGGCCACAGGGTCATGGAGGACCAGTGGAGAACCGGCCACAGGGTCATGAAGGACCAGTGGAGAACCGGCCACAGGGTCATGGAGGACCAGTGGAGAACCGGCCACAGGGTCATGGAGGACCAGTGGAGAACCGGCCACAGGGTCATGAAGGACCAGTGGAGAACCGGCCACAGGGTCATGGAGGACCAGTGGAGAACCGGCCACAGGGTCATGGAGGACCAGTGGAGAACCGGCCACAGGGTCATGAAGGACCAGTGGAGAACCGGCCACAGGGTCATGGAGGACCAGTGGAGAACCGGCCACAGGGTCATGGAGGACCAGTGGAGAACCGGCCACAGGGTCATGGAGGACCAGTGGAGAACCGGCCACAGGGTCATGAAGGACCAGTGGAGAACCGGCCACAGGGTCATGGAGGACCAGTGGAGAACCGGCCACAGGGTCATGAAGGACCAGTGGAGAACCGGCCACAGGGTCATGGAGGACCAGTGGAGAACCGGCCACAGGGTCATGAAGGACCAGTGGAGAACCGGCCACAGGGTCATGGAGGACCAGTGGAGAACCGGCCACAGGGTCATGAAGGACCAGTGGAGAACCGGCCACAGGGTCATGAAGGACCAGTGGAGAACCGGCCACAGGGTCATGAAGGACCAGTGGAGAACCGGCCACAGGGTCATGGAGGACCAGTGGAGAACCGGCCACAGGGTCATGGAGGACCAGTGGATAACTGGCCACAGGGTCATGAAGGACCAGTGGAGAACCGGCCACAGGGTCATGGAGGACCAATGGAGAACCGGCCACAGGGTCATGAAGGACCAGTGGAGAACCGGCCACAGGGTCATGGAGGACCAGTGGATAACCGGCCACAGGGTCATGGAGGACCAATGGAGAACCGGCCACAGGGTCATGAAGGACCAGTGGAGAACCGGCCACAGGGTCATGGAGGACCAGTGGATAACCGGCCACAGGGTCATGGAGGACCAGTGGATAACCGGCCACAGGGTCATGGGCGGCCGAGGCTCATTGATGCACGTGTGGTCCGATCAAACAGACGAGCTACTGGAGCTCAAACTTTGAGTCCAAATTCCCCAGATCTCAATCCAATCGAGCATCTGTGAGATGAGCTGAACAAACAAGTGGCCTCACCTCGCAACTTACAGGACTTAAAGGATCTGCTGCTAACATCTTGGTGCCAGATACCACAGCACACCTTCAGGGGTCTAGAGGAGGCCATGCCTCGACGGGGGACCAACACAATGGTCATAATGTTATGCCTGATCGGTGTATATGATGTTAGTTGATCGTGTTTTCTGGCTGGAGCGTTTGTCACTTCAGACTGGTTTCAGTGTTTAATCTGGAGTGACTCATCATGTGTGTGTTTATTGCTCAGAGCCGGCCGAAGCACAAGATTCTCAGACCAAACTGAAGCGAGCCAGGCTTGCGGATGACCTGAATGAGAAGATCTCCCTGAGGCCCGGCCCGCTGGAGCTGGTGGAGAAGAACATCCTCCCGGTCCATTCCACTGTTAAAGAAGCGGCTATGAAAGGTATTAATAGAGCTGTTTTTCTATAGCTATAGGATTCTTCACTAACTCCTGAAAAACAAGCCACTTTTTTCTTTTTAGGATATACACTATATTGACACTAGAAGTGTTGAGCCGCCCCTTCACACACACATGAGCTTCCCATTCTTAATCCGTAGGGTTTAATATGGAGTCGCAGCTCTAACAGCTTCAGCTCTTCAGCTCTTCTTTCCTCAAGGTTTAGGAGTGTGTTTATGGGGGTTCTTCATTTGTGATGTTGGACGAGAAGGCCTGGCTCTCAGTCTCCGCTCTAATTCATCCCAAAGCTGTTCTATCGGGTTGAGGTCAGGACTCCAGTTCCTCCACCAAACTCCTCATCATGTCTTTATGGAGACGCTTTGAGCACTGGAGCAGTCATGCTGGGTCAGGAAGGGGCCGTCCCCAAACTGAGCCCACAAAAATGGGAGCATGAAATCGTCCAAAATGTCTTGGTGAAGCATTAAAGGGATAGTTCACCCAAAAATAAAAATTCTGTCATCATTTACTCTCCCTCAAGTTGTTCCAAACCTGTATGAGTTTATTTGTTCTGCTGAACACAAAAGAAGATATTTTGAAGAATGTTTGTAACCCAGCAGAGAGAGCAACCATTGACTACCATAGTATTATTTCCCCCTACTATGGTAGTCAATGGTTGCTCTCTCTGCTTGGTTACAAACATTCTTCTAAATATCTTCTTTTGTGTTCAACACAAGAAATAAACTCATACAGGTTTTGAACAACTTGAGGGTGAGTAAATGATGACAGAATTTTTATTTTTGGGTGAACTATCCCTTTAAGAGTTCCTTTCACTGGAACCCATAATCCCCCCTCCACCAAACTTTACACTTGGCACAATGCAGTCAGGCAAGTGCTGTTCTCCTGGCAAACCCAGACTCGTCCATGGGATTGTCAGACAGAGAAGCGTGATTGGTCACTCAGAGAACACGTCTCCACTGCTCTAGAGTCCAGTGGCGGCGCACTTTACCCCACTGCATCCCACGCTTTGCATTGCACTTGGTGCTGTAAGGCTTGGATGAGCTGCTCGGCCATGAAAACCCATTCCATGAAGCTCTACACACTGTTCTTGAGCTCATCTGAAGGACACAGAAGTTTGGAGGTCTGGAGCTCTTGACTCTGCAGAAAGTTGGCCACTTCTGTGACCCTCAGCATGTGCTGACCCCGCTCTGTGTGGCTGAGTTGCTGTTGTTCCCAATGGCTTCCATCCTGAGAGCGGCCCATTCTCTCACTAATGTGTGTAGAAGCGAACACACACACACACACACACACACACACACACACACACACACACTCCTGAGAGCGGCCCATTCTCTCTCTAATGTGTGTAGAAGCGAACACACACACACACACACACACACACACACACACACACACACACACACTCCTGAGAGCGGCCCATTCTCTCTCTAATGTGTGTAGAAGCGAACACACACACACACACACACACACACACACTCCTGAGAGCGGCCCATTCTCTCTCTAATGTGTGTAGAAGCGAACACACACACACACACAAACATACTCCTGAGAGCGGCCCATTCTCTCACTAATGTGTGTAGAAGCGAACACACACACACACACACACACTCCTGAGAGCGGCCCATTCTCTCTCTAATGTGTGTAGAAGCGTCTGCAGGCCTAGAGCTGGAGTTACACACCTGTGGCCATGAAGGGGTTTGTGTCCCAATTCTTTAATATTACAATCAGCTGTGAGTGAATATGCTTCTTCAGAGCTTGATGGCAGATTCCTCAGAGTCCTC
>NC_137113.1:49648224-49698224 GCF_949357685.1 Gobio gobio | reverse complement strand
GTTAGTAATATTTCATCTGGTCTGAAGGTTTACTTGATTATCCATCATCAGTTATTATATAAATATGATCATGAGGTTTATTAGTTAATCTGTCAATCATCATAGCATTATATGTTTTAAAATGACGGATCATAAAACTAAGCATTTAAATATCATCTGACTAAGAAATACACTCACCTAAAGGATTATTAGGAACACACACTAATACTGTGTTTGACCCCCTTTGGCCTTCAGAACTGCCTTAATTCTACGTGGCATTGATTCAACAAGCTGCTGAAAGCATTCTTTAGAAATGTTGGCCCATATTGATAGGAGAGCATCTGCAGTTGATGGAGATTTGTGGGATGCACATCCAGGGCACGAAGCTCCCGTTCCACCACATCCCAAAGATGCTCTATTGGGTTGAGATCTGGTGACTGTGGCGGCCATTTTAGTCCAGTGAACTCATTGTCATGTTCAAGAAACCAGTTTGAAATGATTGGAGCTTTGTGACGGTGCATTATCCTGCTGGAAGTAGCCATCAGAGGATGGGGACATGGTGCTCATAAAGGGATGGACATGGGCAGAAACAATGCTCAGGTAGGCCGTGGCATTTAAACCATGCCCAATTGGCACTAAGGGGCCTAAAGTGTGCCAAGAAAACATCCCCCACACCATTACACCACCACCACCAGCCTGCACAGTGGGAACAAGGCATGATGGATCCATGTTCTCATTCTGTTTACGCCAAATTCTGACTCTACCATCTGAATGTCTCAACAGAAATCCAGACTCATCAGACCAGGCGACATTTTTCCAGTCTTCAACTGTCCAATTTTGGTGCAAATTGTCGCCTCTTTTTCCTATTTGTAGTGGAGATGAGTGGTACCCGGTGGGGTCTTCCGCTGTTGTAGCCCATCCGCCTCAAGGTTGTGTGTGTTGTGGCTTCACAAATGCTTAGCTGCAGACCTCGGTTGTAACGAGTGGTTATTTCAGTCAAAGTTGCTCTTCTATCAGCTTGAATCAGTCGGCCCATTCTCCTCTGACCTCTAGCATCAACAAGGCATTTTCTCCCACAGGACTGCCGCATACTGGATGTTTTTCCCTTTTCACAACATTCTTTGTAAACCCTAGAAATGGTTGTGTGTGAAAATCCCAGTAACTGAGCAGATTGTGAAATACTCAGACCGGCCCGTCTGGCACCAACAACCATGCCACGCTCAAAATTGCTTAAATCCCCTTTCTTTCCCATTCCGACATTCAGTGTGGAGTTCAGGAGATTGACCAGGACCACACCCCTAAATGCATTGAAGCAACTGCCATGTGATTGGTTGATTAGATAATTGCATTAATGAGAAATTGAACAGGTGTTCCTAATAATCCTTTAGGTGAGTGTATTAATGGCAGATATCAATGTCAGTTACTGTTATAAAGATCGCACTGATTTACAAGCATCAGAATCTCATATTTTTGTTTTTATTTTTTTTCTCCATATTGTCACTATATCAGAGTATATGAGCCATAAACACCTGATGCATAAAATATGATACAATATGAATGCACATTCTGTTTTGGTTCAATAAACTCAATGAGCTTTTCCTGATTATTATTATTTTATACGTCAGGGTGAATATAGTCAATATCAATCAGTCATGAATCCTCATGTGACGATAATGATCTGTTATTAAGGGCCCTCAGAGTAAAGATGGCGGCCCTCAGAACCACGAGGAGAGCATGACGGACAGACAGGGAACGCCACCCATTCCCGTTCCTGCCATAGTCAAGGTACGGCCGAACAACCCAACGCCATCTGAAGCGCTGGCCCCAGACAGCACCGCAGATCCGGCCCACATCTGGGCCACATCAGGGCCGGATCTGCGGTGCCGTCTGGGACTGTAAACCTGATATCTGAGTAACTCCAATCCTCTGCTGTTCCTCAGTCCAAAGTATCCGAGAAGAACCGCCACAAGAAGCCCAAAGACATCAAGCCCAAAGTGAAGAAGCTGAAGTACCACCAGTACATCCCGCCGGACCAGAAGGCCGAGCGCTGTCCTCCGCCGCAGATGGACTCGGCATACGCGCGCCTGCTCCAGCAACAGCAGCTCTTCCTGCAGCTGCAGATCCTCAGCCAGCAGAAGCACCACACACACACACACACACACACGCCGCCGCAGACCAGCTTCAGCTACCAGACGCTCCACCAGCACAACACGTGAGTGAACACGCTCTGGCTACATACATGTACACACTCGATTCACGGTGTCCTGTGAAGGGATGCTCAAACGTTTGGGGCCTTTCATTCATCAAGAACGCATTAAACTGATCAAAAGTGACATTTATGTTACAAAACACATGAAGTGCCCACTATAACCAGTAGATGACGGCAGAGGAGCACTGATTACACATTTCCACTTCTTAAAGGAAAACGCCACTATTTCGGAAAATAGGCTCATTCTCCGACTCTCCTAGAGTTCAGTCTCATCCCTTCAGCCGATCTCCGGGTCTAGCACTGTTAGCATTGCTTAGCATAGATCATTGAATCTGATTAGACCATTAGCATCTCGCTCAGAAATGACCAAAGAGTTTCCATATTTTTCTATTTAAAACTTGACTCTTCTGTAGTTTCATCGAGTACTGATGCTGCGTTCACACCAAACGCGAATAGAGCGTCAAAATCCCATCTACCGTGTCTAGTTTGACGCTTGAACATTTGGAATCCATTTGCGCGTCCGTGGCGAATTGGACGCACGTATAAATCGAGCGTTTGAAGTGAAATAGACACGCGTTCAAGGCGCTCCAGGAGAAATATGTCATTAAACACCACTGCCTCTTTTCATTTTCATTAAACATATATATTAAGCATTAATAGCCACACACATGTGGTCCAGGCAACGCCCACATTATCTTCACTGCATGTGTATTTAAATATCCTAAAAAAATAAAGTTATGAAACTTCTCTTTGCCCTCAGTCAAAACGATTTGGCAGACAACAAATTATAGATTCATGACACCAAAGAGCAGCGGCAGACGGGAGAAGGACTGGCTGAGGAAAGGCTGCTGTCGCTGGGGTTAATGAGCACTGAGCACCCGCTGATCCACTGGATCTCACAACTCCAAAAACACAAGATAATTTTTTTTAAATAGGCGCTCTCTTTATAAATAAACCACCGATTTGAGCTTTAAACAACTACATTCTCACCTGAAAAAGTCGTAAAACTACATTTTGTGACACAATAGTAGTGTTTTTAAATTATGCGGGGTTTCTCATCACATCACTTCACCACATGACAGCAGCGAGCTGGCTCCTGATTGGTTAACGCGCCGCGAATTGACGCCAAAGTTCAAATTTTTCAACTCGGGCGTCAGACGCGAATTCGCTTCAAACGCGTGAATGCACAAAAGCACCACTCGCGTGTTATCGCACAAGACGCTCAATTCGCGTCATTCGCGCCGCGCGAAACGCGCCTTGCGCGCTGCAGGACCTCCAGACGCGCGTCAACGCGCCTTTCCATTGACTTAACATTGAAATCCCTCGCGCCAGACGCTCTATTCGCGTTTGGTGTGAACGCAGCATGAGACCGACGGGAAATGACAAATTGTGATTTTCTAGGCCGATATGGCAGGAACTATACTCTCATTCCTGCGTAATAATCAAGAGCTGTGAGCCGCCCCATGAGTGCAGCGGCGCATATAGGAGAAATATGGAAACTCTTTGGGCATTTTTGAGCGAGATGCTAACGGTCTAATCAGATTCAATGATCTATGCTAAAAGGGCTAGCGCCAGACCCGGAGATCGGCTGAATGGATTTGGAAACGGTCAAACTCAACTGTTCTCGCGCATGCGTCGTGAGTTCACATCAGAGACCCAGAATAAAGTTGAACAAAGTCGCTATTTAGATTTTTTTTTTGCGCATAAAAACTATTCTCGTCACTTCATGAAATGATTGTAGAAGCGCTGTAGTGAGATGGACTTTAACGATGTCTTTAGTAGCTTTTATGGGTCTTGAGAGAGGAAATGTCATCACTGTCAATAGAGGCTTTTCTGAGCCATCGGATTTAACACTAATATCTTCATTTGTGTTCTGAAGATGAACAAAGGTCTTACGGGTGAGGAATAAATGACAGAATTTTCATTTTTGGGTGAACTAACCCTTTAATGTAGCCTAGAAATCTAGACGCCCCCTAGCGGCAGCAAATGTAATTTGCAGTCAGGGTCGTCTAGCAACTCTCCGTTGTCTTGCGAGCTGGAAAAAAACAAACTCTGGTCAGGCCAATCACATCATGTATAGAGTCGGTGGGCGGGCTTAACATAATGACGGTTCCGCGTGCTGCTCGTAAACACAGAAGCTGGCGAACAGCGGTCTTTCCAATCGGCTCTGGAAGACCTGGAGTTAAGATTTTCTTTGAGAAAAGAAGAAAGAACAGCACTGAAGTCATTCTTAAGAAAGGAAGATGTGTTCGGAGTTTAGCCGACCAGATACGGCGAAGGTTTAATCTCTCAACTAGCTCTGCTTCAGCTTCTCCGCTGCTCTGGTTGGCTGTAGCGCTGTCCTATAGCGTGCAGAGGGAATCTGAAGACAAGCGTTCATCCCGCCCCTCGAGCCCTGCCAATGGTGTGTTCCCAACATCCTGATGTGGCTCTGACCTTTAATGCACACACCACCGCCAAAATGTGTCATTCATGGATACATACGGTACAATAATCTGACAAGGCAAGTCAAGTCAGCTTTATTTATATAGCGCTTTTAACAATGCAGATTGTCTCAGAGCAGCTTCACAGTGTTAAACAGGAAAATAATGCAGCAGAATTTGATTCGGCCGTACAGCCGCTCCGGAGAAAACGGTGATGTCATCAGCTCATTTCAATTATCATACAGTGACAATGTGGGCTTTAGATCTGTAATTTAGTTTATATGGTTGATTTAGTTTAATAATTAGATTTATTTGGATATTTAGTTGAACATTTAGTGTCTCCAACTGAGCGCGCCAAGCCAGAGGCAAAAGTGGCAAGGAAACCCAAACCCCATCAGGAGCAGAATGGAGGAAAATAAACCTTGGAGAAACCAGGCTCAGTCGGGGGGGGCAGTTCTCCTCTGGCCAATTAACAAACAGCGTATGATTATTATTCTGGCAACTTTACAGGTCAGAGGTCATAATAGATCGTAATATTCGAACGATCGGAGTTATCACGCCGGAGACGGGTTTACTGAGGATGCCGTGACGATGAGGCAGTTTCAGGGAGAGTCTAACAACAAAAAATAAAAAATGATGATAGACAGGAGTCATAGAGTCCCATATTAGATTTAAATGAAGTCATTCACTGTAGGCTGTTTATAAAGAGTCCTCTTCTCCCACAGGTGTAATCCACATTGGGTCACTCTCCCACTCTTTACTGTACATAACTTACTGTAAATGTGTATTGAGTTAGCGCTCTAAAGACCTGTCAGTCATGATTGAGACATGAACACCAATGTGATGATCTGACTCTGTGTGGACTCCTGAGTAACGTTATGATGACCCGCCCAACTGACCCCAAACCAGTCCAAATTTTGTCCACCCACCCACACAATCAAATTCAAAACCGCCCAACTGAACCCAATCTGGCAACACTGGCCACTGTATATATATGGCATTTGTATGATGCTGAGAAGCATAATGTTGAGTAGTTTCCTGATCTCTGACTGATGTGTGTGTGTGTGTGTATCAGGCCGCCCGGCGAGCCGCAGGCGTCCTGTGCTTCAGCAGCCAATAGCAGCAGCTCGTCGTCTCCAGTGAAGAGCAGCTACTGCAGTCCGTCCTCCATCAGCTCCATCAGCCCCGTCCGACCCGCGCCTCTGCCCGCCAACCTGGACGACCTGAAGGTACGTCTCTCTCACAGGTCTGATGATGACCCTCGCCCGTTTAAATCACCCACGGCTCGCCCGTTTAAATCACCCACGGCTCGCCCGTTTCAATCACCCACGGCTCGCCCGTTTAAATCACTCCGGCTATTGGTGTGACGCAGTGTGTGTCTCCTGACAGGTGTCCGAGTTGTGGAACTTTATTTTTCATAACTCTGACTTTATTTTCCACAACTCTGACTTTATTTTCTGACTTTATTTTCCACAACTCTGACTTTATTTTTCGCAACTCTGACTTTATATCTCACAACTCTGACTTTATTTTTCACAACTCTGACTTTATTTTCCACAACTCTGACTTTATTTTCCACAACTCTGACTTTATTTTTCGCAACTCTGTTTTTATATCTCACAACTCTGACTTTATTTTCCACAACTCTGACTTTATTTTTTCACAACTCTTACTTTATTTTCCACAACTCTAACTATATTTCACAACTCTGACTTTATTTTCCACAACTCTGACTTTATTTTTCGTAACTTTGACTATATCTCACAACTATGACATTATTTTCCACAACTCTGACTATATATTTTCCACAACTCTGACTTTATTTTCCACAACTCTGACTTTATTTTTCGTAACTTTGACTATATCTCGCAACTCTGACTTTATTTTCCACAACTCTGACTATATATTTTCCACAACTCTGAATTTGTTTTCCACAACTCTGACTTTATTTTTCGCTACTCTGACTATATCTCGCAGCTCTGACTTAATTTTTTTCAACTCTGACTTTATTTTCCATAACTCTGACTTTATTTTCCACAACTCTGACTTTATTTTTTTCAACTCTGACTTTATTTTCCACAACACTGACTTTATTTTCCACAACGCTGACTATATCTCGCAGCTCTGACTTAATTTTTTTCAACTCTGACTTTATTTTCCACAACTCTGACTATATTTTCCACAACTCTGACTTTATTTTCCACAACTCTGACTTTATTTTCCACAACTCTGACTTTATTTTCCACTACTCTGACAGGTGTCCGAGCTGCGGCAGCAACTGCGCATCCGTGGCCTGCCCGTGTCGGGCACCAAGACGGCCCTCATCGAACGGCTGCGGCCCTTTAGAGACTCCAGCTGTGCTTCTCCTTCCAGCTCTGGAGATGTCAGCACCTCCACCTTCCCCGTGACGCCAACCGGGTCGCTGTCGTCCTATCAGTCGCCGGCGTTCTATCCCTTCTGCAGCAGCGGCTCCACTCCACCCATCTCGCCCGCCTCCTCCGACCTCTCCGTCAGCGGCTCGCTGCCCGACAGCTTCAGCGACGTCCCCATGTCCTCTCCGCAGTTCGGCCTGCAGCCCTCGCCGGACGACGGCCTGGACGCGGAGAAGGACAAGATGCTGGTGGAGAAGCAGAAGGTGATCGAGGAGCTGACGTGGAAGCTGCACCAGGAGCAGA
This sequence comes from Gobio gobio, assembly GCF_949357685.1. Taxonomy (NCBI): domain Eukaryota; kingdom Metazoa; phylum Chordata; class Actinopteri; order Cypriniformes; family Gobionidae; genus Gobio; species Gobio gobio. The sequence continues at coordinate 49,690,938 of NC_137113.1, read as the reverse complement.
GGCAGGTGGAGGAGCTGCGGCTGCAGCTGCACAAGAGGAAGCGCGACTGCCCCGCTCCACCGCAGCACGTGATGCACCTTCAGCCTCCGCCGCACATGCAGCAGTTCTACGGCGTGTCGGTGAAGCAGGAGCACGTGTCCTCCAGCTGCCCGCTGTCCTCCAAGCAGATGAAGGGCGGGTGCGAGCTGACCTGCCTCGAGCTGCCTCCATCCGCCTTCCTGAGTCCTCAGTGTTCTCCTCAAGACTCGCCCGTCCCCAAACCCTGCAGCCCTCCGCCCTCCTCGCCCGTCCAGCCGTACCTGCTGAGAGACGGCTGCTCCCACAGACCCACGCGCAACATGCAGGTGCGGAAACACATTCAGCTCTTGCATTAACACTGCAAAGATCACCCTCTTCCTCAGTGTTTCTGTTGTTTTACAGCACAAATATATAAACATTCTTACATCAAGACCAATGGCGTAACTTTGCTTTTAAAAGTGGTGGGGACTCCGCACAACTAGTTTTGCTATGTGTTTATTTGGCCCCATTTTATATTAGGTGGCCTTAAGTACTATGTACTTACATCAAAAAAGAAGTACAATGTACTTACTGTGTTCAAATTGTATTGCAAAATACCTTTTCTGATATTGAGGTGGGATATGGGTAGGGTTAGGGACAGGTGTGTTGGTATGGGTAAGTTTAAGGGTAGGGTTAGGGACAGGTGTGTTGGTATGGGTAAGTTTAAGGGTAGGGTTAGGGACAGGTGTGGTGGTGTGGGTCAGTTTAAGGGTAGGGTTAGGGACAGGTGTGTTGGTATGGGTAAGTTTAAGGGTAGAGTTAGGGACAGGTGTGATGATATGGGTAAGTTTAAGGGTAGAGTTAGGGACAGGTGTGATGATATGGGTAAGTTTAAGGGTAGAGTTAGGGACAGGTGTGATGATATGGGTAAGTTTAAGGGTAGGGTTAGGGACATGTGTGTTGGTATGGGTAAGTTTAAGGGTAGAGTTAGGGACAGGTGTGATGATATGGGTAAGTTTAAGGGTAGAGTTAGGGACAGGTGTGATGGTATGGGTAAGTTTAAGGGTAGAGTTAGGGACAGGTGTGATGATATGGGTAAGTTTAAGGGTAGAGTTAGGGACAGGTGTGATGATATGGGTAAGTTTAAGGGTAGAGTTAGGGACAGGTGTGGTGGTGTGGGTAAGTTTAAGGGTAGGGTTAGGGATGGGTGTGGTGGTGTGGGTAAGTTTAAGGGTAGGGTTAGGGACAGGTGTGGTGGTGTGGGTAAGTTTAAGGGTAGGGTTAGGGACAGGTGTGGTTGTGTGGGTAAGTTTAAGGGTAGAGTTAGGGACAGGTGTGGTGGTGTGGGTAAGTTTAAGGGTAGAGTTAGGGACAGGTGTGTTGGTGTGGGTAAGTTTAAGGGTAGAGTTAGGGACAGGTGTGGTGGTGTGGGTAAGTTTAAGGGTAGAGTTAGGGACAGGTGTGTTGGTGTGGGTAAGTTTAAGGATAGAGTTAGGGACAGGTGTGGTGGTGTGGGTAAGTTTAAGGGTAGAGTTAGGGACAGGTGTGGTGATATGGGTGAGTTTAAGGGTAGAGTTAGGGACAGGTGTGATGATATGGGTAAGTTTAAGGGCAGGGTTAGGGACAGGTGTGATGATATGGGTAAGTTTAAGGGTAGGGTTAGGGACAGGTGTGTTGGAATGGGTAAGTTTAAGGGTAGAGTTAGGGACAGGTGTGATGATATGGGTAAGTTTAAGGGTAGAGTTAGGGACATGTGTGGTGGTGTGGGTAAGTTTAAGGGTAGGGTTAGGGATGGGTGTGGTGGTGTGGGTAAGTTTAAGGGTAGGGTTAGGGACAGGTGTGGTGGTGGTGTGGGTAAGTTTAAGGGTAGGGTTAGGGACAGGTGTGGTTGTGTGGGTAAGTTTAAGGGTAGAGTTAGGGACAGGTGTGGTGGTGTGGGTAAGTTTAAGGGTAGGGTTAGGGACAGGTGTGTTGGTGTGGGTAAGTTTAAGGGTAGAGTTAGGGACAGGTGTGGTGGTGTGGGTAAGTTTAAGGGTAGAGTTAGGGACAGGTGTGTTGGTGTGGGTAAGTTTAAGGATAGAGTTAGGGACAGGTGTGGTGGTGTGGGTAAGTTTAAGGGTAGAGTTAGGGACAGGTGTGGTGGTGTGGGTAAGTTTAAGGGTAGGGTTAGGGACAGGTGTGGTGGTGTGGATAAGTTTAAGGGTAGGGTTTGGGACAGGTTAGGGACAGGTGTGATATATGGGTAAGTTTAAGGGTAGAGTTAGGGACAGGTGTGGTGGTGTGGGTAAGTTTAAGGGTAGGGTTAGGGACAGGTGTGATGATATGGGTAAGTTTAAGGGTAGAGTTAGGGACAGGTGTGGTGGTATGGGTAAGTTTAAGGGTAGAGTTAGGGACAGGTGTGGTGGTGTGGGTAAGTTTAAGGGTAGGGTTAGGGACAGGTGTGGTGGTGTGGGTAAGTTTAAGGGTAGAGTTAGGGACAGGTGTGGTGGTGTGGGTAAGTTTAAGGGTAGGGTTAGAGACAGGTGTGGTGGTATGGGTAAGTTTAAGGGTAGGGTTAGGGAAGGGTGTGGTGGTGTGGGTAAGTTTAAGGGTAGGGTTAGGGACAGGTGTGGTGGTGTGGGTAAGTTTAAGGGTAGGGTTAGGGACAGGTGTGATGATATGGGTAAGTTTAAGGGTAGAGTTAGGGACAGGTGTGGCGGTGTGGGTAAGTTTAAGGGTAGGGTTTGGGACAGGTGTGATGATATGGGTAAGTTTAAGGGTAGAGTTAGGGACAGGTGTGGTGGTGTGGGTAAGTTTAAGGGTAGGGTTAGGGAAAGGTGTGATGATATGGGTAAATTTAAGGGTAGAGTTAGGGACAGGTGTGGTGTTGTTGGTAAGTTTAAGGGTAGGGTTAGGGACAGGTGTGATGATATGGGTAAGTTTAAGGGTAGAGTTAGGGACAGGTGTGGTGGTATGGGTAAGTTTAAGGGTAGGGTTAGGGATGGGTGTGGTGGTGTGGGTAAGTTTAAGGGTAGGGTTAGGGACAGGTGTGGTGGTGTGGGTAAGTTTAAGGGTAGGGTTAGGGACAGGTGTGATGATATGGGTAAGTTTAAGGGTAGGGTTAGGGACAGGTGTGGTGGTGTGGGTAAGTTTAAGGGTAGGGTTAGGGATGGGTGTGGTGGTGTGGGTAAGTTTAAGGGTAGGGTTAGGGACAGGTGTGGTGGTGTGGGTAAGTTTAAGGGTAGGGTTAGGGACAGGTGTGGTGGTGTGGGTAAGTTTAAGGGTAGGGTTAGGGACAGGTGTGATGATATGGGTAAGTTTAAGGGTAGAGTTAGGGATAGGTGTGGTGGTGTGGGTAAGTTTAAGGGTAGGGTTAGGGACAGGTGTGATGATATGGGTAAGTTTAAGGGTAGAGTTAGGGACAGGTGTGGTGGTGTGGGTAAGTTTAAGGGTAGGGTTAGGGACAGGTGTGATGATATGGGTAAGTTTAAGGGAGGGTAGAGTTAGGGACAGGTGTGATGATATGGGTAAGTTTAAGGGTAGAGTTAGGGACAGGTGTAGTGGTGTGGGTAAGTTTAAGGGTAGCGTTAGGGACAGGTGTGGTGGTGTGGGTAAGTTTAAGGGTAGGGTTAGGAACAGGTGTGGTGGTGTGGGTAAGTTTAAGGGTAGAGTTAGGGACAGGTGTGATGATATGGGTAAGTTTAAGGGTAGGGTTAGGAACAGGTGTGGTGGTGTGGGTAAGTTTAAGTGTAGAGTTAGGGACAGGTGTGATGATATGGGTAAGTTTAAGGGTAGAGTTAGGGACAGGTGTGGTGGTGTGGGTAAGTTTAAGGGTAGGGTTAGGGACAGGTGTGATGGTGTGGGTAAGTTTAGGGTTAGGTATAAGGGAAGAGTCAACTGTGTTATTACAAATGTAACTACAGAAATTAATTACAGATGTAATTACATGAAGGTATTTTTTAAATGTAAGTACAATGTAAAGACATGTATGTACACAATAAGTGCATTGTATCAAATGATTAATTAAAATGTTAGTACATAGTAGTTAAGGCCACCTAATATAAAGTGGGTCCGTTTATTTAATACGGTGACGCATTGCTGCCACATACATATTATTTTCCACTCAATTATGTAGTAATAACGAGATCGTATGTTGTTAAAACAACATATTTCTCATTAAAATGAAATATTTTCTCCTAATAAGGGCATGTTTTGTATAGTGATGTGTGTATGTCTGTATCCATATTAGAGAATTTATTTAGCCCATGCCTTTGTCACACTTGTTTGAAAAGCAGAAGCTCAGCGTAAAATATGTCATCCGCTGCCTGTATCAGTGGCAGTGCCCATAGCACGAAATTGTTGTTGCCTAATTTATTGATGTAGCCTATAGTTCTTAACAGCCATGGGTAGCAGGCAGGGCTTAAAAACGGAAAAAAATATCAATGGGTTCACTCCGAGCAGAATCGATATTATAGCGTTTCCGTTTTTGCGTTCCTCATTAAACATTACTGTTCCGAAAACGGTTTGATTTGAAAAATACCGGTTAATAACGTTATTTTAATTTAGCCTATACTTTAAACAAATATGTATAAATAGACTTATTTTTCACTCAATAATAATATAACGCATGGTAATTAAACTTGAATATTTATTTCATAACATTTTTAAAACCACAACATAACTACATGCATTAATTACAAAGCATAAACAGCGGACCTGTTTTAATGGAGCTGAAAGTGGCCTCTTATGCCTAATTCTTTTCAGAAGAGTGATAACATTCTTTGTACATAACTTTTTTTTTTTTAAATTGCATGAATAAAGAATAAATAAACTGGATAACCATTGCTCTTTCAATGCACCGTCAACTGGTAATTTCAAAGCAAACACTGCGCAACACGTCCATTCATCACATAATCAAATTCAGTCAGCTAATAAAGCTTGATCATTTAATGCAATATAACACCATTTAATACGAAGCATCAACCGTCTATATAGAAAACATTGAGCTGTCCTGTATTGGCAATCTGAAAGACTATAGGAAAAATGTTTGATAGATGCTATAGCCTACTTGGATAGGCTTAAACGAAATCCACAAACTATCCTAAATCAGACTATTTGAGCTTAAAGTCCGTACTGCTTATTTAAACGTTCTAAAATAATGTCCTCCAATACCTGTGCTTTCATTGTAGACCTCAGCAGGGAAAGAAATGTACTTGAGGCATGAAAATACCCTAACCCTAACCCTAACCCTGACTTGCGTACCGGTAGATTCATAAATGACTGGTGCGCAGGCATTTCACTCACGCTTGATCCGTCAACGTCACATGCTGTACTACTCAATTCATGATTGGTCACTGCCAAATTAAAATATTAAAAGAACGATAAAATAGCGTTATTAACCGGTTAATGGTCATTTCAAATTAACGTTTCTGTTCAGAACGATTCAAATTGATTTTGATTTCGTTTTCGTTTCTGTTCCTCTTAAAATTTCGTTTGTTTCCGGTTTTCGTTTTCGTTCCTTGAACCGGTTCAGAGCCCTGGTAGCAGGTGCCATGGACCGCTCATGATTAGCCTGAATGGCGTAACTTTAACCTAGTTATGTAGGACCCCGGTGCAGCCACAAATATAATAACTATCTATAAGGCCTACTGTAATTTAGACATTCTAGAAATGTATTAAAAAGAAAGACGCTTTCAGCCTTACTCAACCGCCGCAGAAACAGGTCAGTGGGTTCAATCCATTCCAGGCGTTCTTATTTTGCCTCCGATGTATTAAATATAGCCTACAGGCAATTCATTTATGAAACCTTGATCAAAATTAAAATACAATTCACTTTTCATCATCAACATATAAAAATTAAAACAATAATATAGGCTAATATTTAAACATATAGCCTAATATGTTTAAATAATTTTAAATATTATGTTTGAATCTAAAAAGTCTACGTTTTGCATGTAGCCTACTCCACTCCAAACGCTTCAAAAATGTATTTTGTTTATTAAACGCAAAGTTTTTAATTTCAAATGTAATTTCTAAATTCAGTTCATATTTCCAACAAACGAAATTCTGAGCCAAAATAACTAAGTGGTAAAAAAAACTGCAACAATTAAAAATATTAAAGAATTTGCGGGCGCTTTCGTCGGCATGAGTAGGCCTATAGGCTATAAGACACACAATATCGAAAAATAAAGTCAGAGTTGTGATAAAAAAAATTTTGACTTGAGAAAAATAAAGTCAGAGTTGAGAAAAATAAAGTCAGAGTTGTGAAAAATAAAGTCAGAGTTGTGAGATATAGTCAGAGTTGCGAGATATAGTCAGAGTTGCCAAAAATAAAGTCAAAGTTGCGAAAAATAAAGTCAGAGTTGTGAAAAATAAAGGCAGAGTTGCCAGATATAGTCAGAGTTGTGAAAAAATAAAGTCAGAGTTGCGAGATATAGTCAGAGTTACGAAAAATAAAGTCAAAGTTGCGAAAAATAAAGTCAGAGTTGTGAAAAATAAAGTCAGAGTTGTGAAAAATAAAGGCAGAGTTGCGAGATATAGTCAGAGTTGCGAAAAAATATGTCTGGAGACATGGAGTGGGGTCAGACATGATTTCTATTGAGTGTTGTTTTGCAGAAATCATTTCTTTACAGTGAATTTCGTTTTCTATAAATTGTATTTTAATTTTGATCAAGGTTTCATAAACTAATTGCCTGTAATTAGAACGCCGAGAATGGAGTACGAAAGGTTAAAGGTTAAAGTTATGCCACTGATGCTAACATGAGCGTCCATGGCACCTGTTACCTGTAACGAAGTGGTAAAACTTTGAGTTACCACCATGCAAATTGAAACATTTGGCTGGTCTCTGTATGTGACAGCTGGCAGCAATGCGTCATAATAACCTGGCGTATGTAACAGTTGACCATTCTTTACAGATGGCGCGGTATGTTTGGACAGAAGACGAGTTCTTTATTAAACTCATAAAAAAACAATAGAATATAAAATGCCACAATTTATCAAGATCTTGAAGCAGATAAGAGAGAGAAACACCTCATAGTTATTTTCCACAACTCTGACTTTATTTTTCTCAAGTCGGATTTTATTTATCGCAACCCTGACTTTATCTCGCAACTCTGACTTTATTTTTTGCAACTCTGACTTTATTTTCCACAACTCTGACTTTATTTTCCACAACTCTGACTATATCTCACAACGCTCACTTCATTTTTCTCAAGTCTGACTTTATTTTTCACAACTCTGACTTTATCGCAATTCCGACTTTAAATTTTTTCGCAACTATGACTTTATTTTCGCAAGTCTGGCATTATTTATTGCAACTCTGACTTTATTTATCGCAATTCTGACTTTTTATTTTTCGCAAGTCTGACTTTATTTTTCGAAACTCTGACTATATTTTTCGTAACTCTGTCTGTCTTTATTTTTTGCTACTCTGACTTTATTTTCCACAACTCTGACTAGATCTCGCAACTCTGACTTTATTAATCGCAACTCTGACTAAATCTCGCAACTCTGACTTTATTTTTCGCAACTCTGACTTTATTTTCCGCAACTCTGAATTTATTTTCCACAACTCTGACTATATCTCGCAACTCTGACTTTATTTATCAAAACTCTGACTATATCTCGCAACTCTGACTTTATTTTTCGCAACTCTGACTATATCTCGCAACTCTGACTTTATTTTTCACAACTCTGACTTTATTTTCCACAACTTTGACTTTATTTTTCACAACTCTGACTTTATTTTTCACAACTCTGACTTTATTTTCCACAACTTTTACTTTATTTTTCACAACTCTGACTTTATTTTTCACAACTCTGACTTTATTTTCCACAACTTTGACTTTATTTTTTCGCAACTCTGACTATATCTCACAACTCTGACTTTATTTTCCACAACTTTGACTTTATTTTTGGCAACTCTGACTTTATTTTTCGCAACTTTGACTATATCTCGCAACTCTGACTTTATTTTTCGCAACTTTGACTTTATTTTTCACAACTCTGACTTTATTTTTCACAACTCTGACTTTATTTTCCACAACTTTGACTTTATTTTTCACAACTCTGACTTTATTTTTCACAACTCTGACTTTATTTTCCACAACTTTGACTTTATTTTTTCGCAACTCTGACTATATCTCACAACTCTGACTTTATTTTCCACAACTTTGACTTTATTTTTTCGCAACTCTGACTATATCTCGCAACTCTGACTTTATTTTTCACAACTCTGTCTTTATTTTCCACAACTCTGACTATATCTCGCAATTCTGTCTTTATTTTTTGCTACTCTGACTTTATTTTCCACAACTCTGACTATATCTCGCAACTCTGACTTTATTAATCGCAACTCTGACTTTATTTATCGCAAGTCTGACTATATCTCGCAACTATGACTTTATTTTTCGCAACTCTGACTAAATCTCGCAACTCTGACTTTATTTTCCACAACTTTGACTTTATTTTCCACAACTCTGACTATATCTCGCAACTCTGACTTTATTTTTCGCAAGTCTGACTTGCTTTTTCGCAAGTATGGCTTTATTTATTGCAACTTTGACTTTCTTTGTTCGCAACTCTGACTATATCTCACAACTCTGACTTTATCTTCCACAACTTTGACTTTATTTTTCGTAACTCTGACTATATCTCGCAACTCTGACTATATCTCGCAACTCTAACTTTATTTTCCACAACTTTGACTTTATTTATCCCAACTCTGACTTCTATATCTCGCAACTCTGACTTTATTCATTGCAAGTCTGACTATATCTCTCAACTCTGACTATATCTCGCAACTTTGACTTTATTTTTTCGCAAGTCTGACTATATCTCGCAACTTTGACTTTATTTTTTCGCAACTCTGACTATATCTCACAACTCTGACTTTATTTTCCACAACTTTGACTTTATTTTTTCGCAACTCTGCCTTTATTTTTCATAACTCTGACTTTATTTTTTGCAACTTTGACTTTATTTTTGGCAAATCTGACTATATCTCGCAACTCTCGCAACTCTGACTTTATTTTTCACAACTCTGACTTTATTTTCCACAACTTTTATTTTATTTTTCACAACTCTGACTTTATTTCACATGAATTCAAGGTTTAAAGAAAATGTTATTCGTTTTTTCTTCATAATTACACCACACGTTTTTAGAATCACTGAAAATGGTATAAAGGTTTTTCAAAAGCAAAGCGCTGGGCTTGTGTGTTAAGCTGTAATCAGGGACACGTATGTGTGATTGACGGCTGAATGTCTGTCCCAGCTACAGCAGAAGAGTGTGTGTGCGTCGACGAGCTGCTCGTACCCATCTGACCACAGAAGCCTCCAGCCGCTCTACTCCAGTGGGTCCGAGAACAGCCTGAACCCCAGAACCTCCTCCAAGCCCAAGAGTTCAGGCCTACAGCAGAAAGTATGTGAAGAGTCCAGCTCATCTCACAGAGTCTCAGTCTCACTGGGCTTCAGTTAGAGACGCCTCACACATGTTCTCACTCACACTGATTGTCATTGGGTCAGAGTTTACACCCTCCTCCTGAGGAATAGGTGTGCTGTATTTCGACACACACACACACACACACACAGGGTCTTCTTCTGCCCGTGGCGCTCCCGCTCCTGTGTAACGTTTGGCCCTGTCTCCTCATGTAGGAGGCTCTCTCTCATCTCGAGCCCAAGTCTCCCACATCCAGCTTCTGTAGCTCAGATCGCCCAGCCTCCGTCAGTAAGCGGCCCCCGTGCTATGAGGATGCTGTGAAACAGGTAAAGGCTTCTGGCTCCCTGCTGTCCTCTCGCACCGTCCTGCGATTAAACTCCCTCTGAGACTCCATATTTCAGTCACACATTTGCACGGTTCTCTGATGTAATGACATGCAAGCAGAGCCGGCCCAAGGCATAAGCGAACTAAGCCACCAGAGGGCCCCCAAGAGCACAAGAAATTACTCTCCGGCAAAGTTATTTTATGATGATTTAAATCGCGAAATGGCCTTAACCCTCTGGGATTCTTCATTTATGGGTCACACTCAGGACCTTCGGGTCAAAAATGACCCAGAGGGCGGGATTAAGATAAAAAAGATAAATTAATATTTTTGTTCAATAATATTTTTTCTTTTCTATTTTGGTGTTTTGAGATCATTTTATGATTTATAATTAATATTTATGCAATAATTATGACCCATTTTCTCCCATTGAATATAATAATATATATATATATATATATATATATATATATATATATATATATATATATATATATATATATATATATATATATATATATAATTATTATTATTTTTTTTTTATTAAAGCTGTATTTCATTTTAGAGTCAAGCCTAGGCCTCATGAAAGCTATTTTTTAATGAGATCAGTGTCATCCGGTGGACACATTGAGCATTTTTATCACGCAATAGCACATTTTTACCACTAGAGTGGATCTTGTGTTTTATAAAAAATAACAAAAAAACGTAGCTTCATCGGAATGGTCTAAAACTTGGTGACTTTATTGATACTTGGTATATGAACACACAAAAAAATTGGGGACAGGATTTGAAAAGTCTAAGTGGTCGTAAAAAAAAAAGTCACACTCAGGACCTTCGGGTCAAAAATGACCCCCATAGGAAATGAATGAGAAATTGGCAAAACTATGAAAATGCAGAGTTTGTTTGTGCATACAATCTACAAATCAGCCAGGATGCAGAAAAAAAGGACTCAATAGTGAAGATCTCTAAAACATCAAGAGTGCAAAACAGACAAAAAACTCACACACACACACACACACACACACACACTTATACACACAATAACATACACATGTGCCATTTCAAAAGCTAATTGTGTGTGTTTTTGTGTGTGTGAGTTTTTTTGTCTGTTTTGCACTCTTGATGTTTTAGAGATCTTCACTATTGAGTCCTTTTTTTCGGCATCCTGGATGATTTGTAGATTGTATGCACAAAAAAAACTATTTCCCATTCATTTCCTATGGGGGTCATTTTTGACCCGAAGGTCCTGAGTGTGACTATTTTTTTTACGACCACTTAGACTTTTCAAATCCTGTCCCCAATTGTTTTGCGTGTTCATATACCAAGTTCCAATAAAGTCACAAGTTTCGGACCATTCCGTTGAAGCTACTATTTAAAAAAAAATATATATTTTTAAAAATTCGGGTCAGAAATGACCGAAGAGCCCCAGAGGGTTAAACAATAATTTCAATAAATTGCAAAAAGTTGTGTAATATATGCAGGGATTGATTCTGCCAGCATTGAGCTCGCGGCGCCATCGGCTGGACACGATTCGCTTGTTAGTCAGGGGTCAAAGTCCAAGTGCGGAAAAATCGGCGCTAAAACGTACTCGTCAGTTGCCCGGTAACGTTTTTATGAATGGATGGATTTGAGAATGCGCTTTATGGTTTAGTGCGAATATATAGTCTGACGTGCTGCAGAGCTTCCGGTTTCTCCCTTGAAAAAGTTGTGTAGCCTACATTTTGGAAGTTTTTATTTAGAAAATAAAAAGGTTCTTTCTACACAGTCGAATGGAAAACAAAAAATAAGATTTTATTTCCGCCAAAATAAAAGCTCTGTTTAATGTTTGAAAGAAATCAACATTAAAATAAGTCTCTACTTCTCACCAAGGCTGCATTTATTTGATCAAAAATACAGTAAAAACGGTAATATTGTAAAATAATATTATAATGTAAAACAGCTTTTCTATAAGTGAATATAGTAAAGTGTGATGTATTCCTGTGATGAAAGCTGAATTTATCATCATTACTCCAGTCTTCAGTGTCATATGATCCTTCATCATTCTCATATGATTATTTGATGCTCAACAAACATTTATGATTATCAGTGTTGAACAATGTTTTTAGGATTTTTTGAAAGCTTTCTATTTCAGAGAAATGCTGTTCTTTTGAACCTTCTATTCATTAAAGAATCCTGGGGGAAAGTGAGCATATTCAGCATAAGAGACATATCCCAGTGTGACCTGTAGTACAGTAAGACTTACTGTAAGACTTTGAATATTAACACCTCATCACTCCTGTGGGTTTTGCTACTGTTACAATTAAAAACCGTATAAGGGTAAAAATATGACAGGCAGACATGATGAAAGCAACACAGCTACAACTAATAAAATGTATACTGGGTGTGGGAATTATCAAGAATTAACAATAGTCAATCGGATCAGTGGCACCGAGGGGCCCCAAATAGAATTCTGCTTAGGGCCCCATAAGGGCTTGGGCCGGCCCTGGAGAAGAAAATAGATTTGTATAGTAAGTTGCTGTATTTTAAAGCGGACTCAGTCCACTTTGCATTCACACTAGTGTTTGTGGAAGCCAATCATAAAGATGCAGTTGTGTGTGTGTGTGTGTGTGTGTGTGTGTGTGTGTGTGTGTGTGTGTGTGTGTGTGTGTGTGTGTGTGTGTGTGTGTGTGTGTGTGTGTGTGTGTGTGTGTGTAACTGAAGCGAACGCCTCTTTCCCACACGCGAGCCGTTCCGAGACGCCGGATCAGGATCTGACACACGTGTAAATGAAACCGTGCTGCGCTTCACTCTGTGTTCGGGAAACCCTGCTGTGCTTTACACTGATTATACACTGATTAAACATCTGCCAATAACACCTCCATTCAAAAACCTCTGCAGAAATATCTTCTCAAAGTCAGATGAGAAGCTTGTTTCCGTAACAGAATACACTTTTTATTTATTTTTTTACTTTTTATCTCACAACACTGACTTTATTTTTCACAACTCTGACTTCATTTATTGTAATTCTGACTTTATTTCTCGCAGTTCCGACTTTGTCTTGCAACTCTGACTTTATCTGAACTTGTTTTATTTATCGCAACTCTGACTTAATTTTTCACAACTCTGACTTAATTTTTCACAACTCTGACTTAATCTTTCGTAACTCTGACTTCATTTCTTGCAGTTCCGACTTTATTGGAACTTATTTTATTTTTCGCAACTCTGACTTTATTTTTCACAACTCTGACTTAATTTTTCGCAATTCTGACTTTATCGGAACTTATTTTTATTTTTCGCAACTCTGACTTTATTTATTGCAACTCTGACTTCTTTTTTCGCAACTCTGACATTATTTTTCGCAACTCTGACTTTTTTTTCCGCAACTCTGACTTCCTTTTTCGCAACTCTGACTTAATTTCTCACAATTCTGACTTTATTTTTCAGAAGTCTGACTTAATTTCTCGCAATTGCGACTTTGTCTTGCAAATCTGACTTTATCGGAACTCTGACTTCATTTTTCGCAAGTCTGACTTTATTTATCGGAATTCTGACTTTATTTTTTGTTATTCTGACTTTATTTCTCGCAATTTTGACTTTATTTATCGCAACTCTGACTTTATTTTTCACAACTCTGACTTCATTTTTCGCAAGTCTGACTTTATTTTTCGCTATTCTGACTATATTTCTCACAATTCTGACTATATTTCTCACAATTCTGACTTTATCGGAACTTACTTTATTTATCACAACTCTGACTTTATTTTTCACAACTCTGACTTTATTTTTCACAACTCTGACTTTGTCTTGCAAATCTTACTTTATTGGAACTCTGACTTCTTTTCGCAAGTCTGACTTTATTTATCGCAACTCTGACTTTTTTTACCCGCAACTCTGACTTTATTTATTGCAACTCTGACTTTATTCCCCACAATTCCAACTTTTGACTTTATATCCTTGCAATTCCGACTTTATTTATCACAACTCTGACTTTATTTTTCAGAAGTCCGACTTTATTTCTCGCAATTCCGACTTTATGTCTTGCAAATCTTACTTTATCGCAACTCTGACTTTATTTATCACAACTCTGACTTTATTTTTTGCAACTCTGACTTCATTTTTCGCAACTTTGACTTTATTTATCGCAACTCTGACTTTATTTTTCAGAAGTCTAACTTTATCGGAACTTACTTTATTTATCGCAACTCTGACTTTATTTATCGCAACTCTGACTTTATTTTTCACAACTCTGACTTTATTTTTCGCAACTCTGACTTTATTCCTCACAATTCCAACTTTTGACTTTACATCCTTGCAATTCCGACTTTATTCCTCACATTTCCATCTTTTTTTCTCACAATTCCGACTTTATTTCTCACAATTCTGACTTTATTGGAACATACTTTATTTATCACAACTCTGACTTTATTTTTCACAAGTCTGACTTTATTTTTCAGAAGTCTGACTTTATTTATCACAACTCTGACTTTATTTATCGCAACTCTGACTTTATTTTTCACCACTCTGACTTTATTTTTCGCAAGTCTGACTTTGTTTCAGAAGTCTGACTTTATTTATTGCAACTCTGACTTTATTTTTCACAACTCTGACTTTATTTTTCGCAACTCTGACTTCATTTTTCGCAACTCTGACTTTATTTATCGCAACTCTGACTTTATGTCTTGCAAATCTTACTTTATTGGAACTCTGACTTCATTTTCCGCAACTCTGACTTTATTTATTGGAACTCTGACTTTATTCTTCACAATTCCAACTTTTGACTTTATATCCTTGCAATTCCGACTTTATTCCTCACATTTCAAACTTTTTTTCTCACAATTCCGACTTTATTCCTCACATTTTCAACTTTTTTTCTCACAATTCCGACTTTATTTATTGCAAGTCTGACTTTATTCCTCACAATTCCAACTTTTGACTTTACATCCTTGCAATTCCAACTTTATTCCTCACATTTCCATCTTTTTTTCTCACAATTCCGACTTTATCGGAACATACTTTATTTATCACAACTCTGACTTTATTTTTCACAACTCTGACTTTATTTTTCACAACTCTGACTTTATTTTTCGCAACTCTGACTTTATTTATCGCAACTATGACTTTATTTTTCGCAAGTCTGACTTTATGTTTCAGAAGTCTGACTTTATTTATCGCAACTCTGACTTTATTTTTCACAACTCTGACTTTATTTTTCGCAACTCTGACTTTATTTTTCGCAACTCTGACTTTATTTATCGCAACTATGACTTTATTTTTCGCAAGTCTGACTTTATTTTTCAGAAGTCTGACTTTATTTATCGCAACTCTGACTGTATTTATCGCAACTCTGACTTTATTTTTCAGAAGTCTGACTTTATTTTTCAGAACTCTGACTTTATTTATCACAACTCTGACTTTATTTATCGCAACTCTGACTTTATTTTTCACAACTCTGACTTTATTTTTTGCAACCCTGACTTTATTTATCGCAACTCTGACTTTATTTATCGCAACTCTGACTTTATGTCTTGCAAATATTACTTTATCGCAACTCTGACTTCGTTTTTCGCAACTCTGACTGTATTTATCGCAACTCTGACTTTATTTTTCAGAAGTCTGACTTTATTTATCACAACTCTGAATTTATTTATCGCAACTCTGACTTTATTTTTCACAACTCTGACTTTATTTTTCGCAACTCTGACTTTATTTATTGCAACTCTGACTTTATTTATCGCAACTCTGACTTTGTCTTGCAAATATTACTTTATCGCAACTCTGACTTTATTTTTCGCAACTCTGACTTTATTTATCGCAAGTCTGACTTTATTTATCGCAACTCTGACTTTATTTATCACAACTCTGACTTTATTTATCACAAGTCGGACTTTATTTATCACAACTCTGACTTTATTTTTCGCAACTCTGACTTTATTCCTCACAACTCTGACTTTATTTTTCGCAACTCTGACTTTATTCCTCACAATTCCAACTTTTGACTTTACATCCTTGCAATTCCGACTTTATTGCTCACATTTCCATCTTTTTTTCTCACAATTCCGACTTTATCGGAACATACTTTATTTATCACAACTCTGACTTTATTTTTCACAAGTCTGACTTTATTTTTCACAACTCTGACTTTATTTATCGCAACTCTGACTTTATTTTTCACAACTCTGACTTTATTTTTCGCAACTCTGACTTTATTTTTCACAACTCTGACTTTATTTTTCGCAACTCTGACTTTATTTATCGCAACTCTGACTTTGTCTTGCAAATATTACTTTATTGGAACTCTGACTTCATTTTTCGCAAGTCTGACTTTATTTATCGCAACTCTGACTTTATTTATTGCAACTCCGACTTTATTCGTCACATTTCCAACGCCGGCTGTTGTTGTTGTTGCAGCAGATGGTGCGCAGCCAGCAGATGGACGAGCTCCTGGACGTCCTCATCGAGAGCGGAGGTGAGTGCAGGGCCTGTGAAACTCTCATGAGGGAGTCGCTGTTTGTGACTGGTGTTAAGTCGCTGTTTGTGCTGTGATGTCCTCCTCCTTCTTTTTAAAGAAATGCCAGCTAACGCCAAAGAAGAGAGGCCTCCTGTAACCAAAGTTGTGCCTCACCTTACAGTTTCGCCGAAGTTCCACAGACCCTACAGTCACATGTCGGCCTACGAGCACGCGGACGGCCACCTGGAGGCGCTGTTGAGCCGGACCCCGGCGGACGCTTCGCTCCTGAAGATGAGCTCCGAGGAGCCGCCCGAGGGCTTCGGGGACCGGCTGATGATGGACACGCCCCTATCGCCCGCGGCCGGGAAGATCGCAGCGCTCGCCGCAGAGAGCCAGGGACTCGCCATGACTTTCACTGAGTCTCCATGGGAAACCATGGAGTGGTTGGATCTGACTCCGCCCAGCTCCGCCACGGCCTTCCCTAACGGCCTGCCTCCCGCCGGGCCCAGCATCTTCAACACGGAGTTCCTCGATGTCTCCGACATCAGCCTGAACTCTGCCATGGACCTGCACCTGGACCACTGGTGAGGAGGAGCGGGTGGAGGAGCGGCTGGAGGAGCGGGTGGAGGAGCGGGTGGAGGAGCGGCTGGAGGAGCGGGTGGAGGAGCGGCTGGAGGAGCGGGTGGAGGAGCGGCTGGAGGAGCGGCTGGAGGAGCGGGTGGAGGAGCGGGTGGAGGAGCGGGTGGAGGAGCGGCTGGAGGAGCGGGTGGAGGAGCGGGTGGAGGAGCGGCTGGAGGAGCGGGTGGAGGAGCGGCTGGAGGAGCGGGTGGAGGAGCGGCTGGGGCTCCACCGCCACGGAGGAGGGACACGTTCAAAAGGGATCGCAACCTTACAATTCTGACTGTTTAAATCCTGCAATTCTGAATCTTCTTTCCCAATTCTGACTGTTCAAATCCCACAACTCTGAGTTTAAATCCCGCAATTCTGATTGTTTGCTCCCAACTCTGAGTTTAAATCCCACAATTCTGAGTTTAAATCCCACAATTCTGAGTTTAAATCCCACAATTCTGTTTAAATCCCACAATTCTGAGTTTAAATCCCACAATTCTGTGTTTAAATCCCGCAATTCTGATTGTTTGCTCCCAATTCTGAGTTTAAATCCCACAACTCTGAGTTTAAATCCCGCAATTCTGAGTTTAAATCCCGCAATTCTGATTGTTTGCTCCCAACTCTGAGTTTAAATCCCGCAATTCTGAGTTTAAATCCCGCAATTCTGAGTTTAAATCCCGCAATTCTGATTGTTTGCTCCCAATTCTGAGTTTAAATCCCACATTTCTGTGTTTAAATCCCACAATTCTGACTGTTTGCTCCCAATTCTGAGTTTAAATCCCACATTTCTGTGTTTAAATCCCGCAAATCTGACTGTTCTTTCCCAATTCCGAGTTTAAATCCCGCAATTCTCACTGTTTGCTCCCAATTCTGAGTTTAAATCCCACAATTCTGAGTTTAAATTCCACAATTCTGACTGTTTGCTCCAGATTCAGAGTTTAAATCCCACAATTCTGAGTTTAAATCCCACAATTCTGACTGTTTGCTCCCAATTCTGAGTTTAAATCCCACAATTCTGAGTTTAAATCCCACAATTCTGATTGTTTGCTCCCAATTCAGAGTTTAAAACCCGGAAGTCTGACTGTTTGCTCCCAATTCTGAGTTTAAATCCCACAATTCTGAGTTTAAATCCCACAATTCTGATTGTTTGCTCCCAATTCTGAGTTTAAATCCCGGAAGTCTGACTGTTTGCTCCCAATTCTGAGTTTAAATCCCACAATTCTGAGTTTAAATCCCACAATTCTGATTGTTTGCTCCCAATTCTGAGTTTAAATCTCGGAAGTCTGACTTTTGCTCCCAATTCTGTGTTTAAATCCCACAATTCTGAGTTTAAATCCCACAATTCTGACTGTTTGCTCCAGATTCAGAGTTTAAATCCCACAATTCTGACTGTTTGCTCCCAATTCAGAGTTGAAAACCCACAATTCTGAGGTTAAATCCCACAATTCTGAGGTTAAATCCCACAATTCTGACTGTTTGCTCCCAATTCTGAGTTTAAAACCCACAATTCTGAGGTTAAATCCCACAATTCTGAGGTTAAATCCCACAATTCTTATTGTTTGCTCCAAATTCTGAGTTTAAATCCCGGAAGTCTGACTGTTTGCTCCCAATTCTGAGTTTAAATCCCACAATTCTGAGTTTAAATCCCACAATTCTGATTGTTTGCTCCCAATTCTGAGTTTAAATCCCGGAAGTCTGACTTTTTGCTCCCCCTTTTGAGTTTAAATCCCACAATTCTGATTGTTTGCTCCAAATTTTGAGTTTAAATCCCACAATTCTGAGTTTAAATCCCACAATTCTGAATTTAAATCCCACAATTCCGAGCAATTCTAAGAATAAAACTTGACTGAAAATAATATTTTTGAGATAGCCACAATAACATTTATTTTGTTATTTAATGGTGAAAAAATTGCGAGATGTAAACAGTTCAATGAAAAAAAATCAGATTGGTAAATGATAATCTCGTAATTGCGAGAGGAGAGACGAATCGTAGGTTTATATCTGACCATTCTGACTTTTCCTTAGATTTGTGATATAAACTTGGAATTGTGAGAAATAAAGACTTGTCAGAGTTGTGAGATAAAAGCGTTTGAGTGTGTGTGATTGAGTTCAGATTACTGGACACAGAGCGACTAAACCCGAGCCTTCCTTCTGTAAACACACGTGTGTGTGTGCTATGGGGAAAACACGCATGAATGCTACTGTACATATTAATGCACACCTTCAGCTAACGGTAGAACATGCACACACACACACACACACACACTTCCTGTTCCTGCCCCGTCATCATCATGGCATTAATTTATTTACAAAGCGCATTTCAAAACCAATTCATAATCACTGGAGAATTGAACAATCAAGCCTTTTATATTTTGCGCATATCTTTCCCCGAAGTCTGTTTTGCATGATGATTATTAATATTATTATTACTGCCACTTCTGTTATTTTGAACATTTGTTAGCTCTTTTTTTGTTGTTGTTGTTTTTATAGATCGTTCTCGTCTGATGTATTTATTTCAATCTTTTCTTTCCATTGGCATATTTATGAGACATTCCTTTTTATTAAAAACTAAAGCGAGTGATGAGATCATGTTTGCTATCATACATGTGGTTTATTATTATTCTTCCTCCGTTATTTGACAGCACATGAACTGCTGAGATTTAACGTCCCTGTTCCTCTCAAGAGTCAAAGTTCAGAAGCGATGATTCCCAGCACTTGTGAAAAATGAAATCTAATATATAGATTATAGATCAGAAGCTCAACTGTGAACATGTATTTGGGACCTGAGATATTTTAATATTAGTCACTGAATGGATAATATTAGCTCACCAAAAGCTCAAAACTGTGAATAGATTTGTTTTTTTTCAGTCTCTGATCTTATTTTTCCTGCCGATTGATGCCTTTGACTTCATGTACACAACACACATGAATATGAATCACTTTTATAAGCAATAAACCCTGAGCTTTAAGTCCAGAAGGAAGGGCATTACGGAGCAACACAAGCGGTTTTATACTCCAGTCCTGTTTTCATACGAGCGTTAGAGACTCTATTTTTACACGAGCATCATTATAGATGCAGATGATTATAAAACTGTAATGATGTATAATGTTGGAAGTCCAGAAGAAACACTAGACATTCATGCAGTACTTTTAATAAAGATTGTGTGTGTAAAGTTGTGTAAAGAATGTCACGTACTCTGAAAGATTTTATTTTTCTATGTTTGCAGCCCAGAAATAACTCATCTGTGTTGTGTTTGGTTCCTGGTCCAGCTTTAGTATGTTCTCTATTCCTCTTCGCCTCCTCGGGAAAGGGAGGTTGTCGTCTTGTTCTTTTGAAAATATACACGTATGACAAGAAGCTTTTGTTTTGCTTGGCCACTGAATTACAGTATAAACTGTCCCAGTATTCGTCTACACCGCTGTATTACTGTAACGAGAGTTCAATAAACAATCATCAAACTAACACATGGACTCCATCAGTGCTTTCTGCCGAATATAACACACACACAACGGGCTCATGTGTTAATGAACAATGAGCAACACACACACACACACACACATAAAGCTTTTATTAATTTGATGTGTTAACAGATACAACTTTGGATCTTATAAATGTTGATATTAACATTCATATTTTTCATTCAAAGTTAATGTTAACTAATATCATTTTCAGCAACACTTAATGCATTAACATTAGTTACAGTATTACTAATCTCTGCTAAAGAGAGCCTTCTAGTGGTTAAAAAGCAAAACTGCATGCATTTTGTGGAAGAACATTGTTGTTGTTGTGCTTCGGATGAATATGATTATCATACTGATCATAAAACAGTCTTCAGAGATATAGTGAGTTTAGATAGAAAGGATCTCGCTCTGACTAGATGAAGATGTTAACAGACACACTAGTTGAGAATAAACTCCAGCACAACAATCATAATGACATAATCTTCACAACAGATAATGCTTTAGAGTGAGCTCTGTTAGAGAGCGATATATGGCAGTTTATCTGTTCAATAAAACACTCACTCATTGACTGTTGAATAATAAAAACACCATCATCTCTGTCACTTTTACTACATTTCAGATCCCTCAGTTCTGTCTCCTAAAGCCAAGGCGATGTTGATTCTTGTTTAATTCTCTTTTCTCCAGCAGACTCTCCTGTTTGACTTTGATTAAAATTTGTGATTCCCTGAAGGTTGGAGATTTAGCAGCTCCATGTCAACCTTTGTCACTCACTGTGACGACTAACCCCTGACACTGACTAACCCCTGACACTGACTAACCTCTGACACTGACTAACCCCTGACACTGACTAACCCCTGACACTGACTAACCCCTGACACTGACTAACCCCTGACACTGACTAACCTCTGTCACTGACTAACCCCTGACACTGACTAACCCCTGACACTGACTAACCTCTGACACTGACTAACCCCTGACACTGACTAACCCCTGACACTGACTAACCTCTGACACTGACTAACCCCTGACACTGACTAACCCCTGACACTGACTAACCTCTGACACTGACCAACCCCTGACACTGACCAACCCCTGACACTGACCAACCCCTGACACTGACTAACCTCTGACACTGACTAACCTCTGTCACTGACTAACCCCTGACACTGACTAACCCCTGACACTGACTAACCCCTGACACTGACTAACCCCTGACACTGACTAACCCCTGACACTGACTAACCCCTGACACTGACTAACCCCTGACACTGACTAACCCCTGACACTGACTAACCCCTGACACTGACTAACCCCTGACACTGACTAACCTCTGTCACTGACTAACCCCTGACACTGACTAACCCCTGACACTGACTAACCTCTGACACTGACTAACCCCTGACACTGACCAACCCCTGACACTGACTAACCTCTGACACTGACTAACCCCTGACACTGACTAACCCATGACACTGACTAACCCCTGACACTGACTAACCCCTGACACTGACTAACCCCTGACACTGACCAACCCCTGACACTGACCAACCCCTGACACTGACTAACCTCTGACACTGACTAACCCCTGACACTGACTAACCCCTGACACTGACTAACCCCTGACACTGACTAACCCCTGACACAGACTAACCCCTGACACTGACTAACCCCTGACACTGACTAACCCCTGACACTGACTAACCTCTGACACTGACTAACCCCTGACACTGACCAACCCCTGACACTGACCAACCCCTGACACTGACTAACCTCTGACACTGACTAACCCCTGACACTGACTAACCCCTGACACTGACTAACCCCTGACACTGACTAACCCCTAACCCCTGACACTGACTAACCCCTGACACAGACTAACCCCCTGACACAGACTAACCCCTGACACAGACTAACCCCTGACACTGACTAACCTCAGTCACTGACTAACCCCTGACACTGACTAATCCTCCGTCACTGACTAACCCCTGACACAGACTAACCTCTGTCACTGACTAACCCCCTGACACAGACTAACCCCTGACACTGACTAACCCCTGACACTGACTAACCCCTGACACTGACTAACCCCTGACACTGACTAACCCCTGACACTGACTAACCCCTGACACAGACTAACCCTCCGTCACTGACTAACCCCTGACACAGACTAACCTCTGTCACTGACTAACCCCCTGACACAGACTAACCCCTGACACTGACTAACCCCTGACACTGACTAACCCCTGACACTGACTAACCCCTGACACTGACTAACCCCTGACACTGACTAACCCTGACACTGACTAACCCCTGACACTGACTAACCCCTGACACACACTAACCTCTGTCACTGACTAACCCCTGACACTGACTAACCTCAGTCACTGACTAACCCCTGACACTGACTAACCTCAGTCACTGACTAACCTCTGTCACTGACTAACCCCTGACACAGACTAACCCTCCGTCACTGACTAACCCCTGACACAGACTAACCCCTGACACTGACTAACCCCTGACACAGACTAACCCCTGACACTGACTAACCCCTGACACTGACTAACCCCTGACACTGACTAACCCCTGACACTGACTAACCCCTGACACAGACTAACCTCAGTCACCGACTAACCTCTGTCACTGACTAACCCCTGACACAGACTAACCCCTGACACTGACTAACCCCTGACACTGACTAACCCCTGACACTGACTAACCCCTGACACTGACTAACCCCTGACACTGACTAACCTCAGTCACTGACTAACCTCTGTCACTGACTAACCCCTGACACAGACTAACCCTCCGTCACTGACTAACCCCTGACACAGACTAACCCCTGACACTGACTAACCCCTGTCACTGACTAACCCCTGACACTGACTAACCTCAGTCACTGACTAACCCCTGACACTGACTAACCTCAGTCACTGACTAACCTCTGTCACTGACTAACCCCTGACACAGACTAACCTCTGTCACTGACTAACCCCTGACACTGACTAACCTCAGTCACTGACTAACCTCTGTCACTGACTAACCCCTGACACAGACTAACCTCTGTCACTGACTAACCCCTGACACAGACTAACCTCTGTCACTGACTAACCCCTGACACTGACTAACCTCAGTCACTGACTAACCTCTGTCACTGACTAACCCCTGACACAGACTAACATCTGTCACTGACTAACCCCTGACACAGACTAACCTCTGTCACTGACTAACCCCTGACACTGACTAACCTCTGTCACTGACTAACCCCTGACACAGACTAATCTCTGACAATGACTAACCTCTGTCGCTGACTAACCTCTGACACTGACTAACCTCTGTCACAGACTAACCCCTGACACAGACTAACCTCTGTCACTGACTAACCCCTGACACTGACTAACCTCAGTCACTGACTAACCTCTGTCACTGACTAACATCTGTCACTGACTAACCCCTGACACAGACTAACCTCTGACACTGACTAACCTCTGTCACTGACTAACCCCTGACACAGACTAACCTCTGTCACTGACTAACCCCTGACACAGACTAACCTCTGTCACTGATTAACCCCTGACACTGACTAACCTCTGTCACTGACTAACCACTGACACAGACTAACCTCTGTCACTGACTAACCCCTGACACAGACTAACCTCTGTCACTGACTAACCCCTGACACTGACTAACCTCTGTCACTGACTAACCCCTGACACAGACTAACCTCTGTCACTGACTAACCCCTGACACTGACTAACCCCTGACACTGACTAACCTCTGACACTGACTAACCCCTGACACTGACTAACATCTGTCACTGACTAACCCCTGACACTGACTAACCCCTGACACTGACTAACCTCTGTCACTGACTAACCCCTGACACTGACTAACCCCTGTCACTGACTAACCCCTGACACTGACTAACCCCTGACACTGACTAACCCCTGACACTGACTAACCCCTGACACAGACTAACCTCTGTCACTGACTAACCCTTGACACTGACTAACCCCTGACACTGACTAACCCCTGACACAGACTAACCTCTGTCACTGACTAACCCCGGACACTGACTAACCCCTGACACAGACTAACCTCTGTCACTGACTAAACCCTGCCACTGACTAACCCCCTGACACAGACTAACCTCTGTCACTGACTAACCCCTGACACTGACTAACCTCAGTCACTGACTAACCCCTGACACTGACTAACCCCTGACACTGACTAACCCCTGACACTGACCAACCCCTGACACTGACTAACCTCTGACACTGACTAACCCCTGACACTGACTAACCCCTGACACTGACTAACCCCTGACACTGACTAACCCCTGACACTGACTAACCCCTAACCCCTGACACTGACTAACCCCTGACACAGACTAACCCCCTGACACAGACTAACCCCTGACACAGACTAACCCCTGACACAGACTAACCCCTGACACTGACTAACCTCAGTCACTGACTAACCCCTGACACTGACTAATCCTCCGTCACTGACTAACCCCTGACACAGACTAACCTCTGTCACTGACTAACCCCCTGACACAGACTAACCCCTGACACTGACTAACCCCTGACACTGACTAACCCCTGACACTGACTAACCCCTGACACTGACTAACCCTGACACTGACTAACCCCTGACACTGACTAACCCCTGACACACACTAACCTCTGTCACTGACTAACCCCTGACACTGACTAACCTCAGTCACTGACTAACCCCTGACACTGACTAACCTCAGTCACTGACTAACCTCTGTCACTGACTAACCCCTGACACAGACTAACCCTCCGTCACTGACTAACCCCTGACACAGACTAACCCCTGACACTGACTAACCCCTGACACAGACTAACCCCTGACACTGACTAACCCCTGACACTGACTAACCCCTGACACTGACTAACCCCTGACACTGACTAACCCCTGACACAGACTAACCTCAGTCACTGACTAACCTCTGTCACTGACTAACCCCTGACACAGACTAACCCCTGACACTGACTAACCCCTGACACTGACTAACCCCTGACACTGACTAACCCCTGACACTGACTAACCTCAGTCACTGACTAACCTCTGTCACTGACTAACCCCTGACACAGACTAACCCTCCGTCACTGACTAACCCCTGACACAGACTAACCCCTGACACTGACTAACCCCTGTCACTGACTAACCCCTGACACTGACTAACCTCAGTCACTGACTAACCCCTGACACTGACTAACCTCAGTCACTGACTAACCTCTGTCACTGACTAACCCCTGACACAGACTAACCTCTGTCACTGACTAACCCCTGACACTGACTAACCTCAGTCACTGACTAACCTCTGTCACTGACTAACCCCTGACACAGACTAACCTCTGTCACTGACTAACCCCTGACACAGACTAACCTCTGTCACTGACTAACCCCTGACACTGACTAACCTCAGTCACTGACTAACCTCAGTCACTGACTAACCCCTGACACAGACTAACATCTGTCACTGACTAACCCCTGACACAGACTAACCTCTGTCACTGACTAACCCCTGACACTGACTAACCTCTGTCACTGACTAACCCCTGACACAGACTAATCTCTGACAATGACTAACCTCTGTCGCTGACTAACCTCTGACACTGACTAACCTCTGTCACAGACTAACCCCTGACACAGACTAACCTCTGTCACTGACTAACCCCTGACACTGACTAACCTCAGTCACTGACTAACCTCTGTCACTGACTAACATCTGTCACTGACTAACCCCTGACACAGACTAACCTCTGACACTGACTAACCTCTGTCACTGACTAACCCCTGACACAGACTAACCTCTGTCACTGACTAACCCCTGACACAGACTAACCTCTGTCACTGATTAACCCCTGACACTGACTAACCTCTGTCTATGACTAACCACTGACACAGACTAACCTCTGTCACTGACTAACCCCTGACACTGACTAACCTCTGTCACTGACTAACCCCTGACACTGACTAACCTCTGTCACTGACTAACCCCTGACACAAACTAACCTCTGTCACTGACTAACCCCTGACACTGACTAACCCCTGACACTGACTAACCTCTGACACTGACTAACCCCTGACACTGACTAACATCTGTCACTGACTAACCCCTGACACTGACTAACCCCTGACACTGACTAACCTCTGTCACTGACTAACCCCTGACACTGACTAACCCCTGTCACTGACTAACCCCTGACACTGACTAACCCCTGACACTGACTAACCCCTGACACTGACTAACCCCTGACACAGACTAACCTCTGTCACTGACTAACCCCTGACACTGACTAACCCCTGACACTGACTAACCCCTGACACAGACTAACCTCTGTCACTGACTAACCCCGGACACTGACTAACCCCTGACACAGACTAACCTCTGTCACTGACTAAACCCTGCCACTGACTAACCCCCTGACACAGACTAACCTCTGTCACTGACTAACCCCTGACACTGACTAACCTCAGTCACTGACTAACCCCTGACACAGACTAACCCCTGACACAGACTAACCTCTGTCACTGACTAACCCCTGACACAGACTAACCCCTGACACTGACTAACCCCGGACACTGACTAACCTCTGTCACTGACTAACCCCTGACACTGACTAACCCCTGACACTGACTAACATCTGTCACTGACTAACCCCTGACACTGACTAACCTCTGTCACTGACTAACCCCTGACACTGACTAACCCCTGACACTGACTAACCCCTGCCACTGACTAACCCCTGTCACTGACTAACCCCTGCCACTGACTAACCTCTACCACTGACTAACCCCTGACACTGACTAACCCCTGACACTGACTAACCCCTGACACTGACTAACCCCTGACACTGACTAACCCCTGACACTGACTAACCCCTGCCACTGACTAACCCCTGACACTGACTAACCCCTGCCACTGACTAACCCCTGACACTGACTAACCCCTGACACTGACTAACCCCTGACACTGACTAACCTCAGTCACTGACTAACCCCTGACACTGACTAACCTCAGTCACTGACTAACCTCTGTCACTGACTAACCCCTGACACAGACTAACCCTCCGTCACTGACTAACCCCTGACACAGACTAACCTCTGTCACTGACTAACCCCCTGACACAGACTAACCCCTGACACTGACTAACCCCTGACACTGACTAACCCCTGACACTGACTAACCCCTGACACAGACTAACCCCTGACACAGACTAACCCCTGACACAGACTAACCCCTGACACTGACTAACCCCTGACACTGACTAACCCCTGACACTGACTAACCCCTGACACTGACTAACCTCAGTCACTGACTAACCTCTGTCACTGACTAACCCCTGACACAGACTAACCCTCCGTCACTGACTAACCCCTGACACAGACTAACCTCTGTCACTGACTAACCCCCTGACACAGACTAACCCCTGACACTGACTAACCCCTGACACAGACTAACCCCTGACACTGACTAACCCCTGACACTGACTAACCCCTGACACTGACTAACCCCTGACACAGACTAACCTCTGTCACTGACTAACCCCTGACACTGACTAACCTCAGTCACTGACTAACCCCTGACACTGACTAACCTCAGTCACTGACTAACCCCTGACACTGACTAACCCCTGACACAGACTAACCTCTGTCACTGACTAACCCCTGACACTGACTAACCTCAGTCACTGACTAACCTCTGTCACTGACTAACCCCTGACACAGACTAACATCTGTCACTGACTAACCCCTGACACAGACTAACCTCTGTCACTGACTAACCCCTGACACTGACTAACCTCTGTCACTGACTAACCCCTGACACAGACTAATCTCTGACACTGACTAACCTCTGTCACTGACTAACCTCTGACACTGACTAACCTCTGTCACAGACTAACCCCTGACACAGACTAACCTCTGTCACTGACTAACCCCTGACACTGACTAACCTCAGTCACTGACTAACCTCTGTCACTGACTAACCTCTGTCACTGACTAACCCCTGACACAGACTAACCTCTGACACTGACTAACCTCTGTCACTGACTAACCCCTGACACAGACTAACCTCTGTCACTGACTAACCCCTGACACAGACTAACCTCTGTCACTGATTAACCCCTGACACTGACTAACCTCTGTCACTGACTAACCACTGACACAGACTAACCTCTGTCACTGACTAACCCCTGACACAGACTAACCTCTGTCACTGACTAACCCCTGACACTGACTAACCTCTGTCACTGACTAACCCCTGACACAGACTAACCTCTGTCACTGACTAACCCCTGACACTGACTAACCCCTGACACTGACTAACCTCTGACACTGACTAACCCCTGACACTGACTAACATCTGTCACTGACTAACCCCTGACACTGACTAACCCCTGACACTGACTAACCTCTGTCACTGACTAACCCCTGACACTGACTAACCCCTGTCACTGACTAACCCCTGACACTGACTAACCCCTGACACTGACTAACCCCTGACACTGACTAACCCCTGACACAGACTAACCTCTGTCACTGACTAACCCCTGACACTGACTAACCCCTGACACTGACTAACCCCTGACACAGACTAACCTCTGTCACTGACTAACCCCGGACACTGACTAACCCCTGACACAGACTAACCTCTGTCACTGACTAAACCCTGCCACTGACTAACCCCCTGACACTGACTAACCCCGGACACTGACTAACCTCTGTCACTGACTAACCCCTGACACTGACTAACCCCTGACACTGACTAACATCTGTCACTGACTAACCCCTGACACTGACTAACCTCTGTCACTGACTAACCCCTGACACTGACTAACCCCTGACACTGACTAACCCCTGCCACTGACTAACCCCTGTCACTGACTAACCTCTGCCACTGACTAACCTCTACCACTGACTAACCCCTGTCACTAACTAACCCCCTGACACTGACTAACCCCTGACACTGACTAACCTCTGCCACTGACTAACCCCTGACACTGACTAACCACTGACACTGACTAACCCCTGACACTGACTAACCCCTGACACTGACTAACCCCTGACACTGACTAACCCCTGCCACTGACTAACCCCTGACACTGACTAACCCCTGCCACTGACTAACCCCTGACACTGACTAACCCCTGACACTGACTAACCCCTGACACTGACTAACCCCTGACACTGACTAACCCCTGACACTGACTAACCTCAGTCACTGACTAACCCCTGACACTGACTAACCTCAGTCACTGACTAACCTCTGTCACTGACTAACCCCTGACACAGACTAACCCTCCGTCACTGACTAACCCCTGACACAGACTAACCTCTGTCACTGACTAACCCCCTGACACAGACTAACCCCTGACACTGACTAACCCCTGACACTGACTAACCCCTGACACTGACTAACCCCTGACACAGACTAACCCCTGACACTGACTAACCCCTGACACTGACTAACCCCTGACACTGACTAACCCCTGACACAGACTAACCTCTGTCACTGACTAACCCCTGACACTGACTAACCTCAGTCACTGACTAACCCCTGACACTGACTAACCTCAGTCACTGACTAACCTCTGTCACTGACTAACCCCTGACACAGACTAACCTCTGTCACTGACTAACCCCTGACACTGACTAACCTCAGTCACTGACTAACCTCTGTCACTGACTAACCCCTGACACAGACTAACCTCTGTCACTGACTAACCCCTGACACAGACTAACCTCTGTCACTGACTAACCCCTGACACTGACTAACCTCAGTCACTGACTAACCTCTGTCACTGACTAACCCCTGACACAGACTAACATCTGTCACTGACTAACCCCTGACACAGACTAACCTCTGTCACTGACTAACCCCTGACACTGACTAACCTCTGTCACTGACTAACCCCTGCCACTGACTAACCTCTGTCACTGACTAACCTCTGACACTGACTAACCTCTGTCACTGACTAACCTCTGACACTGACTAACCCCTGACACAGACTAACCTCTGTCACTGACTAACCCCTGACACAGACTAACCTCTGTCACTGATTAACCCCTGACACTGACTAACCTCTGTCACTGACTAACCACTGACACAGACTAACCTCTGTCACTGACTAACCTCTGTCACTGACTAACCCCTGACACTGACTAACCTCTGTCACTGACTAACCCCTGACACAGACTAACCTCTGTCACTGACTAACCCCTGACACTGACTAACCCCTGACACTGACTAACCTCTGACACTGACTAACCCCTGACACTGACTAACATCTGTCACTGACTAACCCCTGACACTGACTAACCCCTGACACTGACTAACCTCTGTCACTGACTAACCCCTGACACTGACTAACCCCTGACACTGACTAACCCCTGACACTGACTAACCCCTGACACAGACTAACCTCTGTCACTGACTAACCCCTGACACTGACTAACCCCTGACACTGACTAACCCCTGACACAGACTAACCTCTGTCACTGACTAACCCCGGACACTGACTAACCCCTGACACAGACTAACCTCTGTCACTGATTAAACCCTGCCACTGACTAACCCCCTGACACAGACTAACCTCTGTCACTGACTAACCCCTGACACTGACTAACCTCAGTCACTGACTAACCCCTGACACAGACTAACCCCTGACACAGACTAACCTCTGTCACTGACTAACCCCTGACACAGACTAACCCCTGACACTGACTAACCCCGGACACTGACTAACCTCTGTCACTGACTAACCTCTGTCACTGACTAACCCCTGACACTGACTAACCCCTGACACTGACTAACCCCTGACACTGACTAACCCCTGACACTGACTAACCTCTGTCACTGACTAACCCCTGACACTGACTAACCCCTGACACTGACTAACCCCTGCCACTGACTAACCCCTGTCACTGACTAACCTCTGCCACTGACTAACCTCTGCCACTGACTAACCCCTGTCACTAACTAACCCCCTGACACTGACTAACCCCTGACACTGACTAACCCCTGACACTGACTAACCCCTGACTAACCCCTGACACTGACTAACCCCTGACACTGACTAACCCCTGCCACTGACTAACCCCTGACACTGACTAACCCCTGACACTGACTAACCCCTGACACTGACTAACCTCTGACACTGACTAACCCCTGACACTGACTAACCTCTGCCACTGACTAACCCCTGCCACTGACTAACCCCTGACACTGACTAACCCCTGACACTGACTAACCTCTGACACTGACTAACCCCTGACACTGACTAACCCCTGACACTGACTAACCCCCTGACACTGACTTACCTCTGACACTGACAACCCCTGACACTGACTAACCCCTGGCACTAACTAACCCCTGGCACTAACTAACCTCTGACACTGACTAACCTCTGACACTGACTAACATCTGTCACTGACTAACCCCTGACACTGACTAACCTCTGTCACTGACTAACCTCTGTCACTGACTAACCCCTGAAACTGACTAACCTCTGACACTGACTAAGTAACCCCTGACACTGACTAACCCCTGAAACTGACTAACCCCTGTCACTGACTAACCCCTGAAACTGACTAACCTCTGCCACTGACTAACCTCTACCACTGACTAACCCGTCACTGACTAACCCCCTGACACTGACTAACCCCTGACACTGACTAACCCCTGACACTGACTAACCCCTGACACTGACTAACCCCTGACACTGACTAACCTCTGCCACTGACTAACCCCTGACACTGACTAACCCCTGACACTGACTAACCCCTGCCACTGACTAACCTCTGCCACTGACTAACCCCTGACACTGACTAACCCCTGACACTGACTAACCCCTGCCACTGACTAACCCCTGACACTGACTAACCCCTGACACTGACTAACCTCTGCCACTGACTAACCCCTGACACTGACTAACCTCTGCCACTGACTAACCCCTGACACTGACTAACCCCTGACACTGACTAACCCCTGCCACTGACTAACCCCTGACACTGACTAACCCCTGACACTGACTAACCCCTGCCACTGACTAACCCCTGCCACTGACTAACCCCTGACACTGACTAACCCCTGACACTGACTAACCCCTGCCACTAACTAATCCCTGCCACTAACTAACCTCTGTGTTATAAAATTAAGCTTTTTTTATGAAATATCCACATTCAAGTGTTGATAAAAAAGAATGCATGAAGCTAGAATAAAACATATGAAAAGAAAGAACAGAACCGTTTTTTTTTTAAACTATTACATGTTCATATATTCATACAACAAAATATTCTGGGGGCCATGAAACTTTGGTGAAAATGGTCATAAATTCTGGCCCTGGTGGGGAAAGAGTTAAACATAAACTATAAACGCATGAGTTCACCAAGCATGTGTGTCAGTTTTGAAGGCTGAATAAATGCAGACGAGACAGGGAATGGCTGAGTATTGGTTTTATTCTATAGCATTAACCCATCGCTGTTCAGATCTAACAGAGCAGAATGACAAGAACGTCAACAATCCCAACAGGCCAACACGCGATCATATTCATAGATGTCCTCATTAATCATGTGACGAGGGTAACATATCCAAACCTGAACATCATCCCTGCACATTTCCATGTTACACTTTTTACAGATTCTCACCATACACGTAAAATATTTTCACAGTGATCAATTTTTTTCTGTACATATTTCCCACTCTTGATACAATATAATAATACACATCGCCCTCTCCACACTGAACATTCTTGAGTTGCAGGAGGAAAGGCCATCTCTTAATGAGATCACATGATCATCTGCTCCTCCCTCCTGAAACTCTGAACACTATATCCGGTGTCGTATTATTATACAATCAGTCCACAGAACGCTTGATAACCGCTGTACATCTTTAAAATAAGTGACCTATGGATGAATGATCGTAAACCGTCATGCCAGATCCACTGAACTCATGCTAAAGCATCGCTTCACACGCGAGGATGAGCGTCTGAGAAACCTGTCCATCCTCAACGTGGCACAGAAAACGTCTGTATAAATAATACACATTTACAGTGGATGAGAAGCTAACCGGGTGAAAACCGTCGGATCATCGTGACGTAAAATTGCATATTGAGCAAGTAAAGCTACGTTAACATTTCTTTGATGCAGAACAAGACCTTTGCATACCGATTCATTAAATAGAGAGACATGATGTGTCAAACACACACACAGACAAACACCTTTGTGTCATTTTGGTAAAACATCTACATCCCAGCAACTATTAGACTTGATGGTCTTTGTCTTCTTAAATGAGCAAATTCAAGTTTTGCTTGTTAATATTCTGAAATGATTTCACACACACGCACACACACAACGCAAATGAAATTAAAAGGCTGTTTCGCTGAATCTGAAGCTTGTTTACACACATCGTGATGTAAATGGCTTTTAAAATGAGAGCCAGTTCTTATTGCACAACATGTTTTGGGACTTTCTCTCGAAACACAATCATGTGTTCACACATAAACGTACAATTATGGTGAAATACTCAGACTCTCAACCAAGACTCTCATTTCACAAATGAGCACAAATCCTGCCTTCAACTCTTGTTCTCCGACTGCCACGCTGCAAACTAATCACGCTCTTCCTCAGTGTATCCGTCTGGTTTTCCAGCACAAACATCTAAACCTTCTTAAATCAAACATTAAAAAAATACTTTAGTATATTATAGTAAAATTACAGTAAAAGTACTCTAGTAAATACTATAGTGTTTTTGAACCATACTATAGTAAAGATACTACAGTAAATTGTAGTATATTATAGTATTTACTACACTTTGTTAATTTACTGTAGTATATTTACTATAGTACGGTTCAAAAACTCTATTGACTAGAGTAATTTTACTATAATATACTAAAGTATTTTTTCATGTGGGGCATTTACTGGAGAAGCAGAATGAAGCGTAAAACAAAAACAATCTGTCAATGGAGCCGGATTTCCAGAGAGATATTTGTTCTTGTTTCAAGCCTCGTTTTGATCGATTTGAACATCTTCAGTTCTAAATGATGGTTTTAGATGATTGTACTCTAAACGGGACAGAAGCACAGAGGAAGAACATCATGTTTCGCAGTGCAGATCCCGTGAAGAAGCCACAAAAGCGGCAGGTCTTGAAGTGAAGCGGCGTCAGAGAGCGAGTGTTGAGAGCGGGCAGTGATGCGGTAAAAGCAGTGAAATGCGGGTCGGTCAAGGGTCCGATGCTGTATGAACACCACATGGTGGCCGGGCCGTCTGGAGTTCACAGACCGCTCACCATCAGTCAACATACATGGGCGAGCTGGGGGACGCCGGCATCTGATCCAGGATCTTACACACGTATCCGGCCACATCCACCACGCGCTCCTCGTACATCAGGATGAAAGGATGCTTCTGCAGGACACAAACACACACACACACACGTCAATAATCACAATCCAACATTATAATTACAACAACCGCGCTTCACACAGATCGCTTCCAAACAGCTTCACAGAGATGCAAACTTCATATGAGGAACATTATCACTCCAAGCTCATTCCGTTCAATAACCAAGTCTCCATCCACTTTTGTTGTCGACAAAGTGAATATGTGTAAAAGAAAAAAATTGATTGCCGTCTCCAGCCCTTTTCCAGCCAATTGAGCTTTTATCAATAAAATGTTGTGTGATGATCATCCCTAAAAAAACCTGCATTGTTGCATTAGTTTTTTGTATCAGTAAAAGATTGTTTTCATACATAATTATCGTATATCACAAATTATATCACATCATATCTTTTGGGTTCCTAATCAGGGTTTCTGTATGTATCATCAAATCTAATTTAATGCACCAGTCGCAACTGGTGTTGTGACTGGTGTTGTGGCTGGTGTTGCGACTGGTGTTGCGGCCGGTGTTGTGGCTGGTGTTGTGGCCGGTGTTGTGGCTGGTGTTGTGGCCGGTGTTGTGGCCGGTGTTGTGGCTGGTGTTGTGGCCGGTGTTGTGGCCGGTGTTGTGACTGGTGTTGCGGCTGGTGTTGTGGCTGGTGTGTTGCGGCTGGTGTTGCGGCTGGTGTTGTGGCTGGTGTTGTGGCCGGTGTTGTGGCTGGTGTTGTGGCCGGTGTTGTGGCCGGTGTTGTGACTGGTGTTGCGGCTGGTGTTGTGGCTGGTGTGTTGCGGCTGGTGTTGCGGCTGGTGTTGTGGCTGGTGTTGTGGCCGGTGTTGTGGCTGGTGTTGCGGCTGGTGTTGTGGCCGGTGTTGTGACTGGTGTTGTGGCTGGTGTTGTGACTGGTGTTGCGGCTGGTGTTGTGACTGGTGTTGTGGCTGGTGTTGTGGCCGGTGTTGTGGCTGGTGTTGCGGCTGGTGTTGTGACTGGTGTTGTGACTGGTGTTGCGACTGGTGTTGCGACTGGTGTTGTGACTGGTGTTGCGGCCGGTGTTGTGGCTGGTGTTGTGGCCGGTGTTGTGGCTGGTGTTGTGGCCGGTGTTGTGGCCGGTGTTGTGGCTGGTGTTGTGGCCGGTGTTGTGGCCGGTGTTGTGACTGGTGTTGCGGCTGGTGTTGTGGCTGGTGTGTTGCGGCTGGTGTTGCGGCTGGTGTTGTGGCTGGTGTTGTGGCCGGTGTTGTGGCTGGTGTTGTGGCCGGTGTTGTGGCCGGTGTTGTGACTGGTGTTGTGGCTGGTGTTGTGACTGGTGTTGCGGCTGGTGTTGTGACTGGTGTTGTGGCCGGTGTTGTGGCTGGTGTTGTGGCCGGTGTTGTGGCCGGTGTTGTGGCTGGTGTTGTGGCCGGTGTTGTGGCCGGTGTTGCGACTGGTGTTGTGGCTGGTGTTGTGACTGGTGTTGCGGCTGGTGTTGTGACTGGTGTTGTGGCCGGTGTTGTGGCTGGTGTTGCGGCTGGTGTTGTGACTGGTGTTGTGACTGGTGTTGCGACTGGTGTTGCGACTGGTGTTGTGACTGGTGTTGTGGCCGGTGTTGTGGCCGGTGTTGTGGCTGGTGTTGTGACTGGTGTTGCGACTGGTGTTGCGGCTGGTGTTGCGGCTGGTGTTGCGACTGGTGTTGTGACTGGTGTTGCAAAAGTTTTTTCAAAGAGACGTACCAGCAGTTCTCTGTACTTTGGCCTTTTTGACTCGTCCTTCGTAAGGCTGGAGGAAGGCAGAGAGTCACATGGTCAAACAAAGGAACGTCACATGATAAAGATCATGATCAAGCACAGGCTTGTGAAGGCAAAGGCTCACCATAGATTGACGAACTGGATGAATTTGGGCGAGAACTGTCGCTCCTCGGAGCAGCTGAGCTGCGGCGGGTCTCCCTTCACCACCTGCGTCAGCTGATCGAACACACTGTTCCAGCGCGGGTAGGGGAAGCGGCCCGTGGCCAGCTCGTACTGCAACGCAAACACAAGTCCACCGTGACCACTCGTACTTCACATCAACCTGAGGAGAACAACTGGACACATACCAGCGTGATTCCCAAACTCCAGACATCTGAGCGCACGTCGTAGCCTTGCCTGGAGGCGCTGGGGTCGATCCGCTCCGGCTGCAAACACCACAAAACATCACCATCATCATCATAATCATCATCACTACTATCATCATCATCATCACTATCACTATCATCATCATCATCACTATCACTATCATCATCATCATCATCATCACCAAAACCATGGTTAATTTGTGGTTACCATGGAATCACTAGAATATATATATATATATATATATATATATATATATATATATATATATATATATATATATATATATATATATATATATATATATATATATATATATATATATTTTTTTTTTTTTTTAAATCATTTTGTATTATTATTTACTTTATTATTATTATTATAAATGTTTTTGTTTGTTTCAATTGTTGTAAAACCATGATTAATTTGTGTAAGGTATATTCACTTTGTGTGTGTTCATAGCACAGCTGACACGTGTGTTTGAAGGACAGCATTGAGCAGGATGGGTGTTTTGTCAGTAAAAGAATTGGCTTTTTTAATCCGATTAATCGAAATATAATCGAGCAACTAATCGACTATCAAAGTAAGCGTTAGTTGCAGCCCTGCTCTGGAATGTCTTCAGAGCGGCGGTACTCACAGTTTTGTCAGTAAATTTTTTTTTGGCTTTTTATCCGATTAATCAAAATATAATTGAGCAACTAATCGATTATCAAAGTATGCGTTAGTTGCAGCCCTGCTTGGGATCGTCCTCAGAGCGGCGGTACTCACAGTTTTGTCAGTTAAAAAAAATTGACTTTTTTATCCGATTAATCGAAATCTAATCGAGCAACTAATCGATTATCAAAGTAAGCGTTAGTTGCAGTCCTGCTCGGGATCGTCCTCAGAGCGGCGGTACTCACAGTTTTGTCAGTATTTTTTTTTCTCGATTAATCGAAATATAATCCAGCAACTAATCGACTATCAAAGTAAGCGTTAGTTGCAGCCCTGCTCAGGATTGTCCTCAGAGCGGCGGTACTCATAGTTTTGTCAGTATTTTTTTTTCTTTTTATCCGATTAATCGAAATTGAATCGAGCAACTAATCGACAATCAAAGTAAGTATTAGTTGCAGGCCTGCTCTGAATCGTCCTCAGAGCGGCGGTACTCACAGTTTTGTCAGTAAAAAGAATTGCCTTTTTTATCCGATTAATCAAAATTTAATCGAGCAACTAATCGACTATCAAAGTAAGCGTTAATTGCAGCCCTGCTCAGGATTTTCCTCAGAGCGGCGGTACTCACAGTTTTGTCAGTATTTTTTTTTGCTTTTTTATCCGATTAATCGAAATATAATCCAGCAACTAATCGTCTATCAAAGTAAGCTTTAGTTTCAGGCCTGCTCGGGATCGTCCTCAGAGCGGCACTCAGAGAGGTACTCACAGCCATGTAGGGCCGGCAGCCGGCGTCTCGGGTCTTGGCGATGGAGTCCACGAGCTGACCGCTGATGCCGAAGTCACACAGCTTAATGTTGCCGTTTCTGTCCAGGAGAATGTTGGAGGGTTTGATGTCTGAAACGAGTCAAGCGTTCACTCACTCTCTCCAGCGCCACACACACACTCTGCTCAGATTAACGGTGGAATCGCTCACCTCTGTGGATGATCTTCAAGTTTTCTTTCAAGTGATTCAGTGCTTTCACAGTCTGCAGAAAACAACACAATTACTTTCTTATATGGTTCATAAATATAATAACTGTAGTGCTGTCAAATCGATTAATCGCAATTAATCACATCCAAAATAAAAGTGTGTACTGTATAATTATGTATTTTTGAATACATGCACATATATGTATTTATTTGAAATATTTGCATGCATACACTGTACATATATTTATATAATTTATATGATATATAAATATTTTATATTTAAATTAGTGCTGGGCAACCGATTAATCGCACCCAAAATAAAAGCTTGTTTTTACATAATGTGTATATGTGTATAATTATTATGTATATATAAATACACACACATGCATGTATATATTTAAGAAAAATATGTTATATTTTTATATAAAATATATACATCATATATATATACACAGTATATACACATGCAAATATTTCTTAATATATACATGAATGAGAGTGTATTTATACATACATAATAATTATACATGTATAATTTAATGTATTAAACAGTGTTTTATAAATGTTATTGTAAAATTAATTTTTTACATTTTCTATACAATTATTATTAATATCATTAATAATTATAACCGTAAAAATATAAATTAATATAATAATAAATTATATTAAATATAAATTATTAGTTAAATGTTTTATTATACAATTATTATTTACAATATTAATAACAACAATAATAATAAATGTATTATACAGTATATTTTATAAATGTTATTGTAATCAAAGTTATCATTATTTAATGTTGCATTATTATTATTACTAATAATTGTTTTACATTTTATTATAAATCTATTGATATCACTTTAATAATAATAAAATATATT
This sequence comes from Gobio gobio, assembly GCF_949357685.1. Taxonomy (NCBI): domain Eukaryota; kingdom Metazoa; phylum Chordata; class Actinopteri; order Cypriniformes; family Gobionidae; genus Gobio; species Gobio gobio. Next base: position 49,651,723 of record NC_137113.1, on the reverse strand, counting down.
GTTATTATAAATAATAACAACAACAATTATTATTACTGTTGTTATTTATTATTATATAATTATCACAACTAGCTATATAATATTGATAATAATATTATTATTACCACTACTAAATTAAATGTGCTGTTGTTAATGTATGAAATCATGACTTACTGCTAATGTAATTTTGCCTAATATTTCCTCTGGAATGACATCATCTAATGCACAATATACATATTTGTAGAATTTGTCGAGGGAGGTAGACATCAGTTCCATACAGATCCAGCAGTCGCCCTGAAAACACACACACACACACACACGCACACACACACACGCACACACACACACACACACACACACACACACACACACACACACACACACAGTGTCAGTCCAGTGCAGGCCATCAGAAGGCGGGGTCAGTGTGTGTCCTTCATCAGCTGACCTCGCGGAACAGAGCGCCGTAGAACTGGACGATGTACGGGCAGTCGCTGCTCCTCATCACCACATCCAGATCCATGAGCAGCTGCTTCTGCTCCTTCTCATCCACGGTGGAGCGGATCCGCTGCGGAACAACAACACACTCCATCAACACACTCCATCAACACACTCCATCAACACACTCCATCAACACACTCCATCAACACACTCCATCAACACACTCCATCAGATCAGAGATTCTTGAGGTTTTGCTGCAGTGACGTGTGTCTGACTCTAGAGGGCAGAATCTCAGCTCTCTCAAATCTACAGTCTCTGCAGGGACTCTCTAAACTATAAACCATTAAAAAAAAACTCAAATAGAAAGTTCCAAAGAAGAAAATTCAGCTTTGATCACAGGAATAAAATACACTTTACCATACACCAATCAGGCATAACATTATGACCGGTGAATAACACTGATGATCTCCTGTTAGTGGGTGGGATATATTAGGCAGCAAGTGAACATTTTGTCCTCAGAGTTGATGTGTTAGAAGCAGGAAAAATGGGCAAGCGTAAGGATTTGAGCGAGTTTGACAAGGGCCAGATTGTGATGGTCAGAGCATCTCCAAAACTGCAGCTCTTGTGGGGTGTTCCCGATCTGCAGTGGTCAGTCTCAGGGTCATGAAGGACCAGTGGAGAACCGGCCACAGGGTCATGAAAAACCAGTGGAGAACCGGCCACAGGGTCATGAAGGACCAGTGGAGAACCGGCCACAGGGTCATGAAGGACCAGTGAAGAACCGGCCACAGGGTCATGAAGGACCAGTGGAGAACCGGCCACAGGGTCATGAAAAACCAGTGGAGAACCGGCCACAGGGTCATGAAGGACCAGTGGAGAACCGGCCACAGGGTCATGAAAAACCAGTGGAGAACCGGCCACAGGGTCATGAAGGACCAGTGGAGAACCGGCCACAGGGTCATGAAGGACCAGTGGAGAACCGGCCACAGGGTCATGAAGGACCAGTGGAGAACCGGCCACAGGGTCATGAAGGACCAGTGGAGAACCGGCCACAGGGTCATGGAGGACCAGTGGAGAACCGGCCACAGGGTCATGAAAAACCAGTGGAGAACCGGCCACAGGGTCATGAAGGACCAGTGGAGAACCGGCCACAGGGTCATGAAGGACCAGTGGAGAACCGGCCACAGGGTCATGAAAAACCAGTGGAGAACCGGCCACAGGGTCATGAAGGACCAGTGGAGAACCGGCCACAGGGTCATGAAAAACCAGTGGAGAACCGGCCACAGGGTCATGAAGGACCAGTGGAGAACCGGCCACAGGGTCATGAAGGACCAGTGGAGAACCGGCCACAGGGTCATGGAGGACCAGTGGAGAACCGGCCACATGGTCATAAAGGACCAGTGGAGAACCGGCCACAGGGTCATGAAGGACCAGTGGAGAACCGGCCACATGGTCATGAAGGACCAGTGGAGAACCGGCCACAGGGTCATGGAGGACCAGTGGAGAACCGGCCACAGGGTCATGAAGGACCAGTGGAGAACCGGCCACATGGTCATGAAGGACCAGTGGAGAACCGGCCACAGGGTCATGGAGGACCAGTGGAGAACCGGCCACAGGGTCATGAAGGACCAGTGGAGAACCGGCCACAGGGTCAGGAAGGACCAGTGGAGAACCGGCCACAGGGTCATGAAGGACCAGTGGAGAACCGGCCACAGGGTCATGGAGGACCAGTGGAGAACCGGCCACAGGGTCATGGAGGACCAGTGGAGAACCGGCCACATGGTCATAAAGGACCAGTGGAGAACCGGCCACAGGGTCATGAAGGACCAGTGGAGAACCGGCCACATGGTCATGAAGGACCAGTGGAGAACCGGCCACAGGGTCATGAAGAACCAGTGGAGAACCGGCCACAGGGTCATGGAGGACCAGTGGAGAACCGGCCACAGGGTCATGAAGGACCAGTGGAGAACCGGTCATAATTCATCAAAGCAATCGCTCGGCATAAATGCGAGCCAGTCGAACGGCTTTAATAATAAATATATAGTGGAATTTTTTAAATCTGAACCATAAGCCTGACTCTGAATCACCTTGACGGCCATGATCTGGCCGCTGGGTTTATGCACCATGTTGTTGACGGAGCCGTACGCTCCTCTCCCGATCTCCCCCAGATCCTTCAGGTCCTCGGCCGTGAAGTCGCAGTGCTGCTCTGGAGAGATCTTCAGCTTCCCCGAGGACTCGATGCTGTGCGTCCGCAGCCTCTCTCTGGAAGTCAAGAGTGAAGCGTTTCACATACAGCGCAGAAATAATGACTGTTATCTGACACGTGTCCTAACCCTTCTGCTATTGTAGGGCCCTAAGATTTCCACAATCACGGAATCTATTGTTAAAGGGTTAGTTCACCCAAAAATTAAAATGATGTAATTAATTCCTCACCCTCATGTCGTTCGACACCCGTCAGAAAAAAAATCTAAATAACACCTTTATTCAACTTGTTCTTGTCTTCCGTGTGTGTCTCCACGACGCATGCGTGAGAATATGAGCAGATCCGGCGTTCGGACACATGACCCAGAAGAGATTTGTTCTCAAGCAGAGGAAGACGCGCGTGTCTCAGCTGTTGAATATCCTACACTGATCGTGCTTTAGGTCTCGGCGTAGAGCTCAAAATGGGGTTAAAGTGTCATTTCATGGATTCCCGAACGCCGGATCTGCTCATATTCTCACGCATGCGTCGTGGAGACACACGGAAGACAAGAAGAGGTTGGATAAAGGTGTTATTTTGATTTTTTTTTGCACACAAAAACTATTGTCGTCGCATCGTAAGATTATTGTAGAGTCACTGTGGTGAGATGGACTTTGTAACGACGTTTTTAGTGCCTTTTATGGGTCTTGTGAGTGTAAATGAACTGAATGCCAATGGAGGCCTATCTGAAGCCTTTCTCAGCATCAGCTTTACACTAAAATATCTTCATTTGTGTCTGAAGATGAACGGAGGTCTGACGGGTGTCCAACCACATGAGGGTGAGGAATTAATGACAGAATATTCATTTTTGGGTGAACGAACCCTTTAATGCGGAATTTCCCG
>NC_137113.1:49625724-49643224 GCF_949357685.1 Gobio gobio | reverse complement strand
GAATCTGTCAAGTGCATAACTGTAATATTATAGAATCTGTCAAGGGCATAACTGTAACATTATAGAATCTGTCAAGTGCATAACTGTAATATTATAGAATCTGTCAAGGGCATAACTGTAACATTATAGAATCTGTCAAGTGCATAACTGTAATATTATAGAATCTGTCAAGTGCATAACTGTAACATTATAGAATCTGTCAAGTACATAACTGTAACATTATAGTATCTGTCAAGTGCATAACTGTAACATTATAGAATCTGTCAAGTGCATAACTGTAACATTATAGTATCTGTCAAGTGCATAACTGTAATATTATAGAATCTGTCAAGTGCATAACTGTAACATTATAGTATCTGTCAAGTGCATAACTGTAACATTATAGAATCTGTCAAGTGCATAACTGTAACATTATAGAATCTGTCAAGTACATAACTGTAACATTATAGTATCTGTCAAGTGCATAACTGTAACATTATAGAATCTGTCAAGTGCATAACTGTAACATTATAGTATCTGTCAAGTACATAACTGTAACATTATAGAATCTGTCAAGTGCATAACTGTAACATTATAGTATCTGTCAAGTGCATAACTGTAACATTATAGAATCTGTCAAGTGCATAACTGTAACATTATAGAATCTGTTAAGTGCATAACTGTAATATTATAGTATCTGTCAAGTGCATAACTGTAACATTATAGTATCTGTCAAGTGCATAACTGTAATATTATAGAATCTGTCAAGTGCATAACTGTAACATTATAGAATCTGTCAAGTGCATAACTGTAACATTATAGTATCTGTCAAGTGCATAACTGTAACATTATAGAATCTGTCAAGTGCATAACTGTAACATTATAGTATCTGTCAAGTGCATAACTGTAACATTATAGAATCTGTCAAGTGCATAACTGTAACATTATAGAATCTGTCAAGTACATAACTGTAACATTATAGAATCTGTCAAGTACATAACTGTAACATTATAGAATCTGTCAAGTGCATAACTGTAACATTATAGTATCTGTCAAGCGCATAACTGTAATATTATAGAATCTGTCAAGTGCATAACTGTAACATTATAGTATCTGTCAAGTACATAACTGTAACATTATAGAATCTGTCAAGTACATAACTGTAACATTATAGAATCTGTCAAGTACATAACTGTAACATTATAGAATCTGTCAAGTACATAACTGTAACATTATAGTATCTGTCAAGTACATAACTGTAACATTATAGAATCTGTCAAGTACATAACTGTAACATTATAGAATCTGTCAAGTACATAACTGTAACATTATAGAATCTGTCAAGTACATAACTGTAACATTATAGTATCTGTCAAGTACATAACTGTAACATTATAGAATCTGTCAAGTACATAACTGTAACATTATAGAATCTGTCAAGTACATAACTGTAACATTATAGTATCTGTCAAGTACATAACTGTAACATTATAGAATCTGTCAAGTGCATAACTGTAACATTATAGTATCTGTCAAGTGCATAACTGTAATATTATAGAATCTGTCAAGTGCATAACTGTAACATTATAGAATCTGTCAAGTACATAACTGTAACATTATAGAATCTGTCAAGTACATAACTGTAACATTATAGAATCTGTCAAGTACATAACTGTAACATTATAGTATCTGTCAAGTACATAACTGTAACATTATAGAATCTGTCAAGTGCATAACTGTAATATTATAGAATCTGTCAAGTGCATAACTGTAATATTATAGAATCTGTCAAGCGCATAACTGTAACATTATAGAATCTGTCAAGCGCATAAATGTAACATTATAGAATCTGTCAAGCGCATAACTGTAACATTATAGAATCTGTCAAGTACATAACTGTAATATTATAGAATCTGTCAAGTGCATAACTGTAACATTATAGTATCTGTCAAGTGCATAACTGTAACATTATAGAATCTGTCAAGTGCATAACTGTAACATTATAGAATCTGTCAAGTGCATAACTGTAACATTATAGTATCTGTCAAGTGCATAACTGTAACATTATAGAATCTGTCAAGTGCATAACTGTAACATTATAGTATCTGTCAAGTGCATAACTGTAATATTATAGAATCTGTCAAGCGCATAACTGTAACATTATAGAATCTGTCAAGCGCATAAATGTAACATTATAGAATCTGTCAAGCGCATAACTGTAACATTATAGAATCTGTCAAGTACATAACTGTAATATTATAGAATCTGTCAAGTGCATAACTGTAACATTATAGTATCTGTCAAGTGCATAACTGTAACATTATAGCATCTGTCAAGTGCATAACAGTAACATTATAGAATCTGTCAAGTACATAACTGTAATATTATAGAATCTGTCAAGTACATAACTGTAATATTATAGTATCTGTCAAGTGCATAACTGTAACATTATAGTATCTGTCAAGTACATAACTGTAATATTATAGAATCTGTCAAGTGCATAACTGTAACATTATAGTATCTGTCAAGTGCATAACTGTAACATTATAGAATCTGTCAAGTGCATAACTGTAATATTATAGAATCTGTCAAGTGCATAACTGTAACATTATAGTATCTGTCAAGTGCATAACTGTAACATTATAGAATCTGTCAAGCGCATAACTGTAATATTATAGTATCTGTCAAGTGCATAACTGTAACATTATAGTATCTGTCAAGTGCATAACTGTAACATTATAGAATCTGTCAAGCGCATAACTGTAATATTATAGTATCTGTCAAGTGCATAACTGTAATATTATAGTATCTGTCAAGCGCATAACTGTAATATTATAGTATCTGTCAAGTGCATAACTGTAATATTATAGTATCTGTCAAGTGCATAACTGTAATATTATAGTATCTGTCAAGTGCATAACTGTAATATTATAGAATCTGTCAAGGGCATAACTGTAATATTATAGTATCTGTCAAGTGCATAACTGTAATATTATAGTATCTGTCAAGTGCATAACTGTAATATTATAGTATCTGTCAAGTGCATAACTGTAATATTATAGTATCTGTCAAGTGCATAACTGTAATATTATAGTATCTGTCAAGTGCATAACTGTAATATTATAGTATCTGTCAAGTGCATAACTGTAACATTATAGAATCTGTCAAGGGCATAACTGTAATATTATAGTATCTGTCAAGCGCATAACTGTAACATTATAGAATCTGTCAAGGGCATAACTGTAATATTATAGTATTCGCAAGCGCATAACTGTAACATTATAGAATCTGTCAAGGGCATAACTGTAATATTATAGTATCTGTCAAGTGCATAACTGTAACATTATAGTATCTGTCAAGTACATAACTGTAATATTATAGAATCTGTCAAGGGCATAACTGTAATATTATAGTATCTGTCAAGTGCATAACTGTAACATTATAGAATCTGTCAAGGGCATAACTGTAATATTATAGTATCTGTCAAGCGCATAACTGTAATATTATAGTATCTGTCAAGCGCATAACTGTAATATTATAGAATCTGTCAAGGGCATAACTGTAATATTATAGTATCTGTCAAGTGCATAACTGTAATATTATAGTATCTGTCAAGTGCATAACTGTAAAATTATAGTATCTGTCAAGTGCATAACTGTAACATTATAGCATCTGTCAAGTGCATAACTGTAACATTATAGTATCTGTCAAGTGCATAACTGTAATATTATAGAATCTGTCAAGTGCATAACTGTAACATTATAGTATCTGTCAAGTACATAACTGTAATATTATAGAATCTGTCAAGTGCATAACTGTAACATTATAGTATCTGTCAAGTGCATAACTGTAACATTATAGAATCTGTCAAGTGCATAACTGTAATATTATAGAATCTGTCAAGTGCATAACTGTAACATTATAGTATCTGTCAAGTGCATAACTGTAACATTATAGAATCTGTCAAGCGCATAACTGTAATATTATAGTATCTGTCAAGCGCATAACTGTAATATTATAGTATCTGTCAAGCGCATAACTGTAACATTATAGTATCTGTCAAGCGCATAACTGTAATATTATAGTATCTGTCAAGCGCATAACTGTAACATTATAGTATCTGTCAAGTGCATAACTGTAACATTATAGTATCTGTCAAGTGCATAACTGTAACATTATAGAATCTGTCAAGTACATAACTGTAACATTATAGTATCTGTCAAGTGCATAACTGTAACATTATAGTATCTGTCAAGTGCATAACTGTAACATTATAGTATCTGTCAAGTGCATAACTGTAACGTTATAGAATCTGTCAAGTGCATAAATGTAACAGTATAGTATCTGTCAAGTGCATAACTGTAACATTATAGTATCTGTCAAGTGCATAACTGTAACATTATAGAATCTGTCAAGTGCATAACTGTAACATTATAGAATCTGTCAAGTGCATAACTGTAACATTATAGAATATGTCAAGTGCATAACTGTAACATTATAGAATCTGTCAAGTGCATAACTGTAACATTATAGAATCTGTCAAGCGCATAACTGTAACATTATAGAATCTGTCAAGCGCAAAACTGTAACATTATAGAATCTGTCAAGTACATAAATGTAACATTATAGAATCTGTCAAGTGCATAACTGTAACATTATAGAATCTGTCAAGTGCATAAATGTAACATTATAGAATCTGTCAAGTGCATAACTGTAATATTATAGTATCTGTCAAGTGCATAACTGTAACATTATAGAATCTGTCAAGTGCATAACTGTAACATTATAGAATCTGTCAAGTGCATAACTGTAATATTATAGTATCTGTCAAGTGCATAACTGTAACATTATAGAATCTGTCAAGTGCATAACTGTAACATTATAGAATCTGTCAAGTGCATAACTGTAATATTATAGTATCTGTCAAGTGCATAACTGTAACATTATAGAATCTGTCAAGTGCATAACTGTAATATTATAGCATCTGTCAAGTGCATAACTGTAACATTATAGAATCTGTCAAGTGCATAACTGTAACATTATAGTATCTGTCAAGTGCATAACTGTAACATTATAGTATCTGTCAAGTGCATAACTGTAACATTATAGAATCTGTCAAGTGCATAACTGTAACATTATAGTATCTGTCAAGTGCATAACTGTAACATTATAGAATCTGTCAAGTGCATAAATGTAACATTATAGAATCTGTCAAGTGCATAACTGTAACATTATAGTATCTGTCAAGTGCATAACTGTAACATTATAGAATCTGTCAAGTGCATAAATGTAACATTATAGAATCTGTCAAGTGCATAAATTTAACATTATAGAATCTGTCAAGTGCATAAATGTAACATTATAGAATCTGTCAAGTGCATAAATTTAACATTATAGAATCTGTCAAGTGCATAAATGTAACATTATAGAATCTGTCAAGTGCATAACTGTAACATAATAGAATCTGTCAAGTGCATAACTGTAACATTATAGTATCTGTCAAGTGCATAACTGTAACATTATAGAATCTGTCAAGTGCATAACTGTAACATTATAGTATCTGTCAAGTGCATAACTGTAACATTATAGAATCTGTCAAGTGCATAACTGTAACATTATAGTATCTGTCAAGTGCATAACTGTAACATAATAGAATCTGTCAAGTGCATAACTGTAACATTATAGTATCTGTCAAGTGCATAACTGTAACATTATAGAATCTGTCAAGTGCATAACTGTAACATTATAGTATCTGTCAAGTGCATAACTGTAACATAATAGAATCTGTCAAGTGCATAACTGTAACATTATAGTATCTGTCAAGTGCATAACTGTAACATTATAGAATCTGTCAAGTGCATAACTGTAACATTATAGTATCTGTCAAGTGCATAACTGTAACATAATAGAATCTGTCAAGTGCATAACTGTAACATTATAGTATCTGTCAAGTGCATAACTGTAACATTATAGAATCTGTCAAGTGCATAACTGTAACATTATAGTATCTGTCAAGTGCATAACTGTAACATTATAGTATCTGTCAAGTGCATAACTGTAACATTATAGTATCTGTCAAGTGCATAACTGTAACATTATAGAATCTGTCAAGTGCATAACTGTAACATTATAGTATCTGTCAAGTGCATAACTGTAACATTATAGAATCTGTCAAGTGCATAAATGTAACATTATAGAATCTGTCAAGTGCATAAATTTAACATTATAGAATCTGTCAAGTGCATAAATGTAACATTATAGAATCTGTCAAGTGCATAAATTTAACATTATAGAATCTGTCAAGTGCATAAATGTAACATTATAGAATCTGTCAAGTGCATAACTGTAACATAATAGAATCTGTCAAGTGCATAACTGTAACATTATAGTATCTGTCAAGTGCATAACTGTAACATAATAGAATCTGTCAAGTGCATAACTAACATTATAGTATCTGTCAAGTGCATAACTGTAACATTATAGAATCTGTCAAGTGCATAAATGTAACATTATAGAATCTGTCAAATGCATAAATGTAACATTATAGAATCTGTCAAGTTCATAACTGTAACATTATAGTATCTGTAAAGTGCATAACTGTAACATTATAGAATCTGTCAAGTGCATAACTGTAACATTATAGTATCTGTCAAGTGCATAAATGTAACATTATAGAATCTGTCAAGTGCATAAATGTAACATTATAGAATCTGTCAAGTGCATAACTGTAACATTATAGAATCTGTCAAGTGCATAACTGTAACATTATAGTATCTGTCAAGTGCATAAATGTAACATTATAGAATCTGTCAAGTGCATAACTGTAACATTATAGAATCTGTCAAGTGCATAACTGTAACATTATAGAATCTGTCAAGTGCATAACTGTAACATTATAGAATCTGTCAAGTGCATAACTGTAACATTATAGTATCTGTCAAGTTCATAACTGTAACATTATAGTATCTGTAAAGTGCATAACTGTAACATTATAGAATCTGTCAAGTGCATAACTGTAATATTATAGTATCTGTCAAGTGCATAACTGTAACATTATAGAATCTGTCAAGTTCATAACTGTAACATTATAGAATCTGTAAAGTGCATAACTGTAACATTATAGAATCTGTCAAGTGCATAACTGTAACATTATAGAATCTGTCAAGTGCATAACTGTAATATTATAGTATCTGTCAAGTGCATAACTGTAACATTATAGTATCTGTCAAGTTCATAACTGTAACATTATAGTATCTGTAAAGTGCATAACTGTAACATTATAGAATCTGTCAAGTGCATAACTGTAACATTATAGTATCTGTCAAGTGCATAAATGTAACATTATAGAATCTGTCAAGTGCATAAATGTAACATTATAGAATCTGTCAAGTGCATAACTGTAACATTATAGAATCTGTCAAGTGCATAACTGTAACATTATAGTATCTGTCAAGTGCATAAATGTAACATTATAGAATCTGTCAAGTGCATAACTGTAACATAATAGAATCTGTCAAGTGCATAACTGTAACATTATAGAATCTGTCAAGTGCATAACTGTAACATTATAGAATCTGTCAAGTGCATAACTGTAACATTATAGTATCTGTCAAGTTCATAACTGTAACATTATAGTATCTGTAAAGTGCATAACTGTAACATTATAGAATCTGTCAAGTGCATAACTGTAATATTATAGAATCTGTCAAGTGCATAACTGTAACATTATAGAATCTGTCAAGCGCATAACTGTAACATTATAGTATCTGTCAAGTGCATAACTGTAACATTATAGTATCTGTCAAGTGCATAACTGTAACATTATAGAATCTGTCAAGTGCATAACTGTAACATTATAGTATCTGTCAAGTGCATAACTGTAACATTATAGTATCTGTCAAGTGCATAACTGTAACATTATAGTATCTGTCAAGTGCATAACTGTAACATTATAGTATCTGTCAAGTGCATAAATGTAACATTATAGAATCTGTCAAGTGCATAACTGTAACATTATAGAATCTGTCAAGTGCATAACTGTAACATTATAGAATCTGTCAAGTGCATAACTGTAACATTATAGAATCTGTCAAGTACATAACTGTAACATTATAGAATCTGTCAAGTGCATAACTGTAATATTATAGTATCTGTCAAGTGCATAACTGTAATATTATAGAATCTGTCAAGTGCATAACTGTAACATTATAGTATCTGTCAAGTGCATAACTGTAATATTATAGAATCTGTCAAGTGCATAACTGTAACATTATAGTATCTGTCAAGTGCATAACTGTAACATTATAGTATCTGTCAAGTGCATAACTGTAATATTATAGAATCTGTCAAGTGCATAACTGTAATATTATAGTATCTGTCAAGTGCATAACTGTAATATTATAGAATCTGTCAAGTGCATAACTGTAATATTATAGAATCTGTCAAGTGCATAACTGTAACATTATAGTATCTGTCAAGTGCATAACTGTAATATTATAGAATCTGTCAAGTGCATAACTGTAACATTATAGTATCTGTCAAGTGCATAACTGTAACATTATAGTATCTGTCAAGTGCATAACTGTAATATTATAGAATCTGTCAAGTGCATAACTGTAACATTATAGTATCTGTCAAGTGCATAACTGTAACATTATAGTATCTGTCAAGTGCATAACTGTAATATTATAGAATCTGTCAAGTGCATAACTGTAATATTATAGTATCTGTCAAGTGCATAACTGTAATATTATAGAATCTGTCAAGTGCATAACTGTAATATTATAGAATCTGTCAAGTGCATAACTGTAACATTATAGTATCTGTCAAGTGCATAACTGTAATATTATAGAATCTGTCAAGTGCATAACTGTAACATTATAGAATCTGTCAAGTGCATAACTGTAATATTATAGAATCTGTCAAGTGCATAACTGTAACATTATAGTATCTGTCAAGTGCATAACTGTAACATTATAGAATCTGTCAAGTGCATAACTGTAATATTATAGTATCTGTCAAGTGCATAACTGTAACATTATAGTATCTGTCAAGTGCATAACTGTAATATTATAGAATCTGTCAAGTGCATAAATGTAACATTATAGTATCTGTCAAGTGCATAACTGTAATATTATAGAATCTGTCAAGTGCATAACTGTAATATTATAGAATCTGTCAAGTGCATAACTGTAACATTATAGAATCTGTCAAGTGCATAACTGTAACATTATAGAATCTGTCAAGTGCATAACTGTAACATTATAGTATCTGTCAAGTGCATAACTGTAATATTATAGAATCTGTCAAGTGCATAACTGTAACATTATAGAATCTGTCAAGTGCATAACTGTAACATTATAGAATCTGTCAAGTGCATAACTGTAACATTATAGTATCTGTCAAGTGCATAACTGTAACATTATAGTATCTGTCAAGTGCATAACTGTAACATTATAGAATCTGTCAAGTGCATTACTGTAACATTATAGTATCTGTCAAGTGCATAACTGTAACATTATAGTATCTGTCAAGTGCATAACTGTAATATTATAGTATCTGTCAAGTGCATTACTGTAACATTATAGTATCTGTCAAGTGCATAACTGTAACATTATAGTATCTGTCAAGTGCATAACTGTAATATTATAGTATCTGTCAAGTGCATAACTGTAACATTATAGTATCTGTCAAGTGCATAACTGTAACATTATAGTATCTGTCAAGTGCATAACTGTAACATTATAGTATCTGTCAAGTGCATAACTGTAACATTATAGAATCTGTCAAGTGCATAAATGTAACATTATAGCATCATTATGACTGCATATCATACAATAATGATAATGATCAGGGTGAGTGTGTAAAGCTCTAGTGAGTTGTCTAGATGGACAGCACTGAGAGGAACATGCAGCGCATTAGCATCAGTTTGATGCCCCAAAACGCGACGTGACTCAATGAGAAGGCCTACAGCCTCACCAGACCAACGCAGGCTGAGCGATGACTGCAAACATTTCAGAAACATTTCAGAAACACTGTAACACTATAAACACTGACGCGTCGGGACGCGCGCGCGTGCGAGAGAGAGAGAGAGCAGGCCTGGCCTAAACACTGCGCTCGCGGGGCATCAGCGGCGGCGCGGCTCTTACCCTGCGCGTTGCTCATTGTGGTTAAGTGTTGCGTGTGGTGCAGCGCGGATCCCGCGGCGCTCATGCTCCGGCTGCAGGGAGTTGTGGGTGAGTTACTGCTGGGACTGTGAGTCGCCATTGTGGATCTGCTCGATTCCAGCAGCGGCGACGCAGAGCGACTTTACGCGCGACGCACACGATCACTGGCGGAAACCGAGAAGGGTTCCGCGCCCCATTCGGTTAAGTTTAGAAACGAGGGGGTTAAAAGGTCCAAAGGCGGGACAGGACAGCCAGCTTCGATGAGCAGGAGTAACTGCGCCGCTGGTGTGTGTGTGTGTGTGTGTGTGTGTGTGTGTGTGTGTCGGGTTGCCAGGTGTACGAGAACTCCCCGCTCACGAGACTATCCCAAAACACGAACATAACAGAGATTTATATCAAATGATGAAGTACATGAAACTAACTTTTATAGAAGTTTGCATAATGTAAAATATATGTTACATATTTAATTATTGGACATTGCTAATATTATTTCCTCCTATTTATTTTGTTATTCGCAACATCTAACATAAAAGTTTGTCAATATATAATGTGTGTGTGTGTTTGTGATTTATGAGGACACAAATGTGTATAATGACACGGGTATTACGACGTAAACATGAAATATGAGGACATTTGAAATCACAGAGCGGGGTCAGCGCATGCTGAGGGTCACAGAAGTGGGTCAGCGCATGCTGAGGGTCACAGAGCGGGGTCAGCGCATGCTGAGGGTCACAGAGCGGGGTCAGCGCATGCTGAGGGTCACAGAGCGGGGTCAGTGCATGCTGAGGGTCACAGAAGTCGCCAAGAGCTCCAGACCTCCAAACTTCTGTGTCCTTCAGATGAGCTCAAGAACAGTGTGTAGAGCTTCATGGAATGGGTTTCCATGGCCGAGCAGCTCATCCAAGCCTTACAGCACCAAGTGCAATACAAAGCGTGGGATGCAGTGGGGTAAAGTGCGCCGCCACTGGACTCTAGAGCAGTGGAGACGTGTTCTCTGAGTGACCAATCACGCTTCTCTGTCTGACAATCCCATGGACGAGTCTGGGTTTGGCGGTTGCCAGGAGAACGGGACTTGCCTGACTGCATTGTGCCAAGTGTAAAGTTTGGTGGAGGGGGGATTATGGGTTCCAGTCCTTAGTTCAAGTGAAAGGAACTCTTAAAGAGATAGTTCACCCAAAAATGAAAATTCTATCATAATTTACTCACCCTCAAGTTGTTCAAAACCTGTATTAGTTTCTTTCTTGTGTTGAACACAAAAGAAGATATTTTGAAGAATGTTTCTAACCAAGCAGAGAGAGCAACCATTGACTACCATAGTAGGGGGAAATAATACTATGGTAGTCAATGGTTGCTCTCTCTGCTGGGTTACAAACATTCTTCAAAATATCTTCTTTTGTGTTCAGCAGAACAAATAAACTCATACAGGTTTGGAACAACTTGAGGGAGAGTAAATTATGACAGAATTTTCATTTTTGGGTGAACTATCCCTTTAATGCTACACCAAGACATTTTGGACAATTTCATGCTCCCATTTTTGTGGGCTCAGTTTGGGGACGGCCCCTTCCTGTCCCAGCATGACTGCTCCAGTGCTCAAAGCGTCTCCATAAAGACATGGATGAGGAGTTTGGTGGAGGAACTGGAGTCCTGACCTCAACCCGATAGAACAGCTTTGGGATGAATTAGAGCGGAGACTCTGTAGGAAAGCGATGTCTTTGTCTTTTTAAAATGGGTGGGATTGCCAAAGTTAGCGCTAAAACAACTTCCTTGTTTACAACCAGTCACTCATGGTCGACATTTAGTGGTGTAATAATGTCTAAAATACGGCATATTTAAATAAAATAATATTTATTGAACAATAGCCATTTTTAAAGACAATAGGAAATAAACACAAGCAGCTCTAGTTAAAAATAGCCCAAATATAAAGTTCCCAAACCCAAATCGGTTTGCTCATAGATTAATAACCCAAAGATTGCCCGTTTGATACACACACATCTCATGTTCTCTAGATTCCCTCAGGCCTGATGGAGCTGTTCTCTGCGGGTTTATGTAGTTCCTCTTCATATAGTCTATAAAAATGCATATTTTATTGCACATTGCATCCCTCCTCAACAGGGCTCATGATCAGTGTTGGGGTAACGCTTTACAAGTAGCTTGAGTTATGTAATAATATGACTTTTTCCAAGTAACTAGTAAAGTAACGCATTACTTTTCAAATTTACAACAAAATATCTGAGTTACTTTTTTACATTAATTTGACTGACAGCTCATGTTGAGTCAGTGCAGAGGTGTGTGTGTGTGTGTGTGTGTGTGTGTGTGTGTGTGTGTGTGTGTGTGTGTGTGTGTGTGTGTGAACATGATGGTTATTGTAGTTCCAGACTTAATGTGAGCATTTATTTATCTCACTCGCACAATAAAGATTCTGTCCTCCTCAAAATGAATAAAATCAGTCAAATGCTAAATCAGAGAACTATGCAAACCTCCAATAATTAAATGTTAAATAAAACAACTATTTTTATGCATAATCTACCTTTATATTTAATTGACCAATGTCTTGCTGCAGACCTTTGATGATGAAAATTACTAGATTTTTTGTTTTTATTGGTAAAGCTTTTTTCTCCTGCATCTATTCCTCCATTATCCAGAGCATTATCCGCCCTCTAGTGTTCATGAGGGAATCTGCATCTTTACCTCAGCCTGGGGCTTACAGTTTTTTCCAATTGCTAACAAACTAAAATGACATGGACAGCACAATTATTTAAACTGACACACAAAGAGCAAAACCTCTTCTCAAGTCTTCAAAAGTCTAAACACATTTTCTGCTTTCCACACATCTTGCAATTCAAAATGGCACTTTTTAAATGCACTGAACACGGTTCTTTGCATAAGACACAACAATCTGACATAAAGCACATGTTTGCCATTTCAAAACACTGGCATTCAAAATGACACGTCATGAGCTGATTGGCCAATACATGAGGCCAAACACCTCAATGGTTAATGTTAACACTTCAGTCAGGATGAAGCTCTATAAAAACAGCACAGGTCAGCACCTTTTTTTTTTTTACAACAACAATGGAAGATGTTGCTGAGAGAGGAAGAGGGAGGATGCAATTTTCTTTTTCAGTTTACTGTTTTTTTGAGAATATTTTTGTTCAGTCCCATGCAAATATATCTGTTGTGCATCTGTTGCACTGACTTGTTTACCGTAGTGAAACATAAAAACAATCAAATGTTTCAACAGCATGTGTGTGTATCTGCAAATATGCATGTGAACAATTTGATAAAAATTTTTGTATTATGGCAAAGCACACTAAAGATGAGGATGCTTTTCATTAAACCCAACAGTGTGTAGTTGGTTAGACAAAAATCTGGTCATATGAATGAAGTGTGTGCCATTTCGTGCAAAAGTTAGATTTTGATAATGCTATGTGTAGTTTCGGTTGCAGTGCTTCATTTTGCAGGATATATGAGGTATTTTGCAGTTTGGGTGTGTGGTTTTGTGAATTGTGTTAAGTATTTTGATAAAACCAGACTAGTTTGAAAAATTGTGTGTTAGCAATTGGAAAAAACTATTATTTCAATTTTAAAGGGTTAGTTCACCCAAAAATGTAAATGGTGTCATTAATGACTGAGCCTCATGTGGTTGGACACCCGTCAGACCTCCGTTCATCTTCAGACACAAATGAAGATATTTTAGTGTAAATCTGATGCTCTGAAAGGCCTCCATTGGCTCAACTTTACACTCTCAAGACCCTTAAAAGACACTAAAGACTAAAGTTACAAAGTCCATCTCACTACAGCGGCTCTACAATAACTTTATGAAGACGAGAATAGTTTCTGTGCGCAAAAAAACCCTAAATAACGACTTATATAGAGATGACGATTTCAAAACACGGCCTCATGAAGCTTCGGAGCGTTTTGAATCAGTGAGTCGATTCAGCAGTTTGAAGCGCTGTGAATCAGTGAGTCAAATCATGATTCGGATTGCGTGTCAAACCGCCAAACTGCTGAAATTTGGCGATCCAAACCGCTGAATCGACTCACTGATTCATAACGCTCTGAACCGCTGAATCGACTCGCTGATTCATAACGCTCTGAACCGCTGAATCGACTCGCTGATTCATAACGCTTCGAAGCTTCATGAGGCCGTGTTTTGAAATCGTCATCTCTATATAAGTCGTTATTTAGGGGTTTTTTGCGCACAGAAACTATTGTCGTCTTCATAAAGTTATTGTAGAGCCGCTGTAGTGAGATGGACTTTGTAACTTTAGTCTTTAGTGTCTTTTAAGGGTCTTGAGAGTGTAAAGTTGAGCCAATGGAGGCCTTTCAGAGCATCAGATTTACACTAAAATATCTTCATTTGTGTCTGAAGATGAACGGAGGTCTGACGGGTGTCCAACCACATGAGGCTCAGTCATTAATGACACAATTTACATTTTTGGCTGAACTAACCCTTTAAGTATGAAGAGGTCTTTACCGTTGGTCTTTAGTTACTTTTTAAGGGAGTAACCCAATATTGTAATGCATTACTTTTGAAAGTAACTTCCCCCAACACTGCCCATGAACACATCTCCTCAGGTTAATGAAGATCAGACTCAGATGATCGTCCAGTGTTTGCTTCAGAGTCTCTTGGATACTCGAGGACTCTGTCCGCTGTCCTCCCACTGCCCTCCAGAATCATGCGGTCCTCGTACACATACACCGTCCCGAAGGCGCTGCTGTCCGGCCGGGTCTCGATGAGGCCCTCCAGCGTGAGGTGATGGACCCCGGAGCCGTCCGTGCAGAATCCTCCATCGTGGTCGTGTCCCGCCATGAAGCACACCACACTCTTATGGGCCCGCAGGACGGCCAGCAGATCCTCGTGGTTCCAGGCCAGACAGATGGGGTCAGCAGCGTGAGGGTGAACGGGGAGATGACCTGCACGCACACACACACACACACACATTTTGAGGGGCAGTGGCCCAAACCAAAAAAAAGGGGCACTGGGGGAGAGGATTGGGGGCTTGTCCATACAAATTCTCCATCTTAAGGTCCGTTCACACTGGACGCGATTTTGACGCGCGAATAGTTCGCGCGATGTTTTTATTTTTTGATCAGCTGTTTGTGTAATGAGAACTTTCACACCAAACGCGAATGTGCTGTGGCGAAAAAACTATGTTTATTTTTTTCCGTTTCGATGTCGATTTTTTTTAACACTCGCAGCGACAGAAAAGGCTTAAACCAATCACATACAAGGAAACAAAGGTGACGAAATGTCCAGTTGATGTCACTCGCCATTCAGTCAACATTAACCTTTGCCAGGTGTCGCATTTCTCACGAGATTACAGCTGTGCAGATGCAGCTGTGTTTGCCCACTATAGGCTACAGATTACCATATTATAATCAATACATTGATTTTTTTTTAAAAATCTAATTGTGTCCGCGACTATAGAAAGTGAATGTGTTTTCGTCAGTACGACTGTGGCACTTAAATATTTACATTGTGACTCAACTGGAAACACAGCAGCTCCGGATCGAGCCGTTCCTGAAGAGTGTGTGTGTGTGTGTGTGTGTGTGTGTGTGTGTGTGTGTGTGTGTGTGTGTGTGTGTGTGTGTGTGTGTGTGTGTGTGTGTGTGTGGGCATGTTTTCGTGAAATATCAGGACACAAATGTGTATAATGACATGGGTATGACAAAGGTATTACAAAAAGAGGGTGAAATATGAGGACGTTCCCCATGTCCTCACTTTTCAAAATGCTTATAAATCACACAGAACAAGTTTTTTTTTCACAGAAAGTGAACTGCACAGTCTCCTGTGAGGGTTAGGTTTAGGGGCAGGGGCAGTGTGTGTGTGTGTGTGTGTGTGTGTGATGGGTAGGTTTAGGGGCAGTGTAAGGGGATAGAAAATATGGTTTGTACAGTATAAAAACCATTACGCCTATGGAATGTCCTCACATTTCACAAAAACAAACATGTGTGTGTGTGTGTGTGTGTGTGTGTGTGTGTGGTACCGTCTCTGTCTGGAGGAGCTCCTCAAATTTGAAAGTAAGTCCGGAACCGGCCATGATGAAGCTTTAGCTCCTGTAGATTCGCATCCTCCCCTTCAGACTCTGTTCTTTAAGACTGGCTGCACCCAAAACCTTCTTCTCTGTCTTTTAAAGAAAATGAAAAGCTCGTCTCCACTGAATGATTACGTGTCCGTGTTTCTCAACTGTCGCCGCGAATGTTTTGGAATGTTGGAGCTCTGAAACGTCGCTAACTCGCGTCGCGGCTGATGTGAATGGTTTTAACGTGAACTATTCGCACACGAAATATTCGCTTTTTCCGCTTCGCTTTTTCGTTACGCGTCCGGTGTGAAAGGGCCTTTACTCTTACTAGTCAGTCAAAACAGTTTTGATCTAAATTTTGTGTGTGTCGTAAATACACTCTGAGAAAAAAAGGTACAGTGGAGGTACAATTGTGTTCCTTGGGGAACAAAACGTATAACTGTACCTTTAACGGTACACAATTGCTCCTTAGGGTACAATTAAACAATTGGTAGGCAAGTTCAGTCCAAGTGAGTCGATGTCCTGCAGAGTTTGGCTCCAACCCTGAAAGACATCTATAGAAGCTCTTATTGAGAATTAACAGAGGTTTAGATGTCGATGTTTTATTGAAAATATGTGGTCGCCATTATGGAGTTCAGTGTTTCATTTAGATGGTCAGTTTAAAGGCCTTTGCACACTGACTCCGAAATTCGCATGCGAAATTTTCGCGTTTCAAAAAATAAATTCGACCTCACGTTATGTCAATCACGCTTGAACACTGCCTCCCAAACTTTCGTCCGTCAAAAAAAAAAATCAGAACAGGTTCGATTTTCTGCGTTTTTCGCATCCGTTTTTCGCATCTACAGCTGATGCCCAACCGAAAACTGCTGGCAATGAATCGCCAGTGCTCCTCAGATACCTACAATTATATATACAAATATTATTGTATCAAAAATACTACAATATCACAGCTATAATTATAGCACACCAACTCCCTGTAAACCGCGCGTGTGTGTGTGTGTGTGTGTGTGTGCGCGCGGATCCTAGACACTGCCAGTCTCTGTTCAGGACTGGAGATTGCTGGTCTTCTTTTTAATATGTGGCTCCAGTATCGCTAGAAAAGCATTAAACGGAGCCACTGACAGTCAACTATGAATCGGTCTGGATAATCCGCAGCTCCTTGATAAGGAGGTGGAAGACGCCATTTTGTGTGGTTTTGCGTTTTTTTCCGTAACGCATTCATTAATACGCATCGGACTCAGTGTGCATGGTCTCTGTGCGTGACGAATTTTTCGGATCATGAATACGAAAAAACGCATGCGAAAATTTCGGACTCAGTGTGCAAAGGCC
>NC_137113.1:49610724-49620724 GCF_949357685.1 Gobio gobio | reverse complement strand
TTGTATAGCATAATAACATCTAATATTTTATAGGGGCATTGATGTGTAATTTCTATCCCTCACTGTCGATGGTTTAGTCCTGATGTCTCGTATGAAATCAATGCCCTGTGTCATATTTTGATTATAAACCTCAAAACATTTTTGATACAAACACACTAAAGCAATGTCGTGTCAACCAATGGAAAAGCCAGATATTTATTATCATGTTAAAGGCACAATATGTAAGATTTTTGGATTCTAGATCAGTGTTATATATTGTGTTGACTTTATCCCAAATGTGTCCCAGAATGTGTAAATCAGTGATTTTCCCCAGGACACGACCGGTGTGTGTGTGTGTGTGTGTGTGTGTGTGTCGCCCATCAGTGACATCATCCGCTCCGGTGTTATTGTGCAGTAACCATGGCAACACTAGCAGCGCTTTAATATCTGATGTGTTTTATTAGCCACTGTTTGGATCATTGATGGACAGAAACTCCTCATTGTTCTCCAGCTCAATCAATTCTTGATATCAACCATTGAATTTGAATAAATTTACTTTAAAAATTTGAGGAAACTGGTCAAGTAATGCAAACTTAAAAATTTGAGTTAATTTATTACTTTGTAGTTATTACTCATAGTATATTTAAAACAACCCAATCGCAGGGTTAAAACAACCCAACCACTGGGTTAAAACAACCCAATCGCAGGGTTAAAACAACCCAACCACTGGGTTAAAACAACCCAATCGCAGGGTTAAAACAACCCAACCACTGGGTTAAAACAACCCAATCGCAGGGTTAAAACAACCCAATCGCAGGGTTAAAACAACCCAACCCCTGGGTTAAAACAACCCAATCGCAGGGTTAAAACAACCCAACCACTGGGTTAAAACAACCCAATCGCAGGGTTAAAACAATCCAACCGCAGGGTTAAAACAACCCATTCACTGGGTTAAAACAACCCACCGCAGGGTTAAAACAACCAAATCGCTGGATTAAAACAACCCATTCACTGGGTTAAAACAACCCAACCGCATTGTTAAAACAACCCAACCGCATTGTTAAAACAACCCAACCGCAGGGTTAAAACAACCCAACCGCAGGGTTAAAACAACCCATTCACTGGGTTAAAACAACCCATTCACAGGGTTAAAACAACCCAATCGCAGGGTTAAAACAACCCATTCACTGGGTTAAAACAACCCAATCACAGGGTTAAAACAACCCAATCGCAGGGTTAAAACAACCCAATCGCAGGGTTAAAACAACCCAATCGCAGGGTTAAAACAACCCATTCCCTGGGTTAAAACAACCCAATCACAGGGTTAAAACAACCCAATCGCAGGGTTAAAACAACCCAATCGCAGGGTTAAAACAACCCATTCACTGGGTTAAAACAAACCCAACCGCTGGATTAAAACAACCCATTCACTGGGTTAAAACAACCCAACCACTGGGTTAAAACAACCCAATCGCAGGGTTAAAACAACCCAACCGCATTGTTAAAACAACCAAACCGCAGGGTTAAAACAACCCAATCGCAGGGTTAAAACAATCCAATCGCAGGGTTAAAACAACCCAATCGCAGGGTTAAAACAACCCATTCACTGGGTTAAAACAACCCAACCGCAGGGTTAAAACAACCCATTCACTGGGTTAAAACAACCCATTCACTGGGTTAAAACAACCCAATCGCAGGGTTAAAACAACCCATTCACTGGGTTAAAACAACCCAATCACAGGGTTAAAACAACCCAATCGCAGGGTTAAAACAACCCAATCGCAGGGTTAAAACAACCCAACCGCATTGTTAAAACAACCCAACCGCAGGGTTAAAACAACCCAATCGCAGGGTTAAAACAACCCAACCGCATTGTTAAAACAACCCAACCGCATTGTTAAAACAACCCAACCGCAGGGTTAGAACAACCCAATCACAGGGTTAAAACAACCCATTCACTGGGTTAAAACAACCCCACCGCAGGGTTAAAACAACCAAATCGCTGGGTTAAAACAACCCATTCACTGGGTTAAAACAACCCAATCGCAGGGTTAAAACAACCCAACCGCATTGTTAAAACAACCCAACCGCAGGGTTAAAACAACCCAATCACAGGGTTAAAACAACCCAATCACAGGGTTAAAACAACCCATTCACTGGGTTTAAACAACCCAACCGCTGGATTAAAACAACCCAATCGCTGGGTTAAAACAACCCATTCACTGGGTTAAAACAGCCTAATCGCTGTATTAAAACAACCCAACCACTGGGTTAAAACAACCCATTCACTGGGTTAAAACAGCCTAATCGCTGGATTAAAACAACCCAACCACTGGGTTAAAACAACCCATTCACTGGGTTAAAACAACCCAACCGCAGGGTTAAAACAACCCAATCGCTGGGTTAAAACAACCCATTCACTGGGTTAAAAACAACCCAACCGCAGGGTTAAAACAACCCAACCACTGGGTTAAAAAAACCCAATCGCTGAAATAAAACAACCCAATCGCTGAAATAAAACAACCCATTCACTGGGTTAAAACAACCCAATCGCAGGGTTAAAACAACCCAACCGCATTGTTAAAACAACCCAACCGCAGGGTTAAAACAACCCATTCACTGGGTTTAAACAACCCAATCGCAGGGTTAAAACAACCCAACAGCTGGATTAAAACAACCCAATCGCTGGGTTAAAAACAACCCAATTGCTGGGTTAGTCCATTTTCAACCCAACTTGGGTTGTTTTTAACGCAGCATTTTTTAGAGTGTAGCGATATCATTTTCAAAAACTTGCTCTTTGACACCTGCTTTCAAAAGCTTGTTTTCAGGTTAATAAACGGCCAAAACATGTAAAAGTGTTTAGTTGAAAACTGTCATGTAATCGACCCTTAGACATAATCATCACGTGACACAGATTTGACAAGACAATAATCTGAGCTGTACAGTAAGAGCACTACAGCAGTCTGACCAGCAGAGGGAGGCGTCGGGCACGAGCACGAGCACGAGCACGAGCAGCGCGGTTATAAACGCTTATGACTGATGCTCGAGTTTCCCAACAGAGGAGAGGATGTGTTGATCTGCTGAAGAGCAGAGCGCGTTAATCAGGGCTTTCCCACAGTTCCCACAGTTCCCACAGTTCCTCTGGAGAATCTCCAGAACTGCGCAGATGTTTGTGATCTCCTGCGTTAGCGCACAGATGTTTTGTAACTCTTGTGTTCGGACGGGAGTGTGTGTGAATCTGGAATGAAGCGAGTGGGTGTGTTCATGTAGAAGAGACTCATTCAGCCCAGCTCTGACACACACACACACACACACACACACACACACACACACACACACACGCCAGAGATGAGATGAAGAGTGTTTGAGGCTGTTTGGAGTCGTTTGGATCGGAGCGCGTTTGGATCGGAGCGCGTTTGGATTGGAGTCGTTTGGAGCGTTTGGAGTGCGTTTGGAGCGTTTGGAGCGCGTTTGGAGCGTTTGGAGTGCGTTTGGAGCGTTTGGAGCGTTTGGAGTGCGTTTGGAGCGTTTGGAGTGCGTTTGGAGCGTTTGGAGCGTTTGGAGTGCGTTGGAGCGTTTGGAGTGCGTTGGAGCGTTTGGAGCTGGCGTTCCCGCTGGAGTTGACCATGTCCGGCTCGGTGTGCAGAAGTTTATACGCGTTTAACGGGGATCAGCATCAGCAGGGCTTGAGGTTCGAGGCTGGAGAACTGATCACAGTAACTCAAGCTCTGGACGGAGGCTGGTGGGAGGGAGAGAAGGACGGGGCGAAGGGATGGTTTCCATCCACATACGTCCAGATAGAGGTAAGATCGCGCGCGCGTGTGTGTGTGTGTGTGTGTGTGTGTGTGTGTGTCATCTTCAGCCACATCATGTCTAAACACAATAACTGTACAGTTCCAGTCATATCCAGTCATGCGAGCCCATAATAAAGTGTTGTGATCTGTGTTTGATGTAAAGCTACCCTCGGGTCTCTCCTTTACTCTCCCACCGAAACTTTGGAACCGGTTCTGAACGCTGGAGCTCGCGCGCAGGAGGGGTCGGTTTCCCTCATGATGGGCTGCTCTTATCTCTGATGAGGTGATACTGCACGAACGGCTCGAGGCTTCCTCGTTCCACACGCATGCGCAGATCACAGGGAACGCTCTGAGAACTCTAGCTAAAGTTCTGGCAAAGGTTCTCTCAAAGTTATGAGCAAACGCTAATAGAACGTTCGCTCAGAGGATCTGGGGCCGGTAAACCAGTCTTAGAAAGTGTTAGTAAGATGATGGATGGATGGATGGATGGATGGATGGATAGATGGATGGATGAATGGATAGATGGATAGATGGATAGATGGATGGATGAATGGATGGATAGATGGATGAATAGATGGATGGATGAATTTAATTGGATGGATGGATGGATGGATGGATGGATGGATGGATGGATGGATGGATGGATGGATGGATCGATAGATAGATAGATAGATAGATAGATAGATAGATAGATAGATAGATAGATGGATGGATGGATGGATGGATGGATGGATGGATGATGGATGGATGGATGGATGGATCGATTAATGAATAGATGAATGGATGGATGAATTGATTGGATGGATGATGGATGGATGGATGGATGGATGGATGGATGGATGGATGGATGGATGATGGATGGATGAATCTAATTGGATAGATAGATAGATAGATAGATAGATAGATAGATAGATAGATAGATGATAGATAGATAGATAGATAGATAGATAGATAGATAGATAGATAGATAGATAGATAGATAGATAGATAGATAGATAGATAGATAGATGGATGGATGATCGATGGATGGATTAATGAATAGATGGATGGATGGATTAATTGATTGGATGGATGATGGATGGACAGATAGATGGATGGATGAATTGATTGGATGGATGATGGATGGATGGATGGATGGATTAATTGATTGGATGGATAGATGGATGGACAGATAGATGGATGGATGAATTGATTGGATGGATGATGGATGGATGGATGGATTAATTGATTGGATGGATAGATGGATGGATGGATGGATGGACGGACGATGAATGAATAGATGGATGAATGAATTTAATTGGATAGATAGATGGATGGATGAACAGATGGAAAGATGGATGGATGGATGCTATGAATGAATAGATGGATGGATGAATAGAATTGGATAGATAGATGGATGGATGAACAGATGGAAAGATGGATGGATGGATGGATGGACGATGAATGAATAGATGGATGGATGAATTGAATTGGATAGATAGATGGATGGATGAACAGATGGATGGATGGATGGATGGATGAACAGATGGATGGATGGATGGATGAACAGATAGATGGATGGATGAACAGATGGATGAACAGATGGATGGATGGATGGATAGATAGATAGATAGATGGATGGATGGATGAACAGATGGATGGATGGATGGATAGATAGATAGATAGATGGATGGATGGATGAATTGATTGGATAATGGATGGATGGACGGATAGATAGATGGATGGATAGACGGATGGACGGATAGATAGATGGATGGATAGACAGATGGACGGATAGATAGATGGATGGATAGACGGATGGACGGATAGATAGATAGATAGTGCTCATTGCTCACTCGTGTCTAGTGTTTCTCTTTCTTCAATCTCTCCTCTGTTTGGAGGGCAGTCAGTGTTGCTCCTCAGAGGTTCTCATGCATCACCTCAGGTTCTCACTCACACATGTCACTTCCTGTGTTTGCTTACAGTGATGCTCACATGCAGAGATGTGTCTATATCAGCTTCAAAACAACTCTACCCTAGCAACCGTCGCCAGGGTAAACACTGGGGCTGCCACTAACGATATCGATTTATATATCTGTTAATCTATCGACTAATTTATCACAATCATTTTCAACAATTTTTCTTAAAAACATTGAATTTACCTGGCAGCGTTGTCCTTCAGTCGTGCACTATAAAAAGTAAACAAGCCCTTGACAAAATGTAAAACTAAAAGAGTAAAAATGTACAAAGGTACAAATTTGTAAACCAATATAACAAAAAAAGAGAATATTAGCAAATACTTATTATATACGATACCAGACTAAAATACCTCGATACGATACCAGACTAAAATACCTCGATACGATACCAGACTAAAATACCTAGATACGATACCAGACTAAAATACCTCGATACGATACCAGACTAATATACCTAGATATGATACCAGACTAAAATACCTCGATACGATACCAGACTAAAATACCTCGATACGATACCAGACTAAAATACCTAGATACGATACCAGACTAAAATACCTCGATACGATACCAGACTAATATACCTAGATATGATACCAGACTAAAATACCTCGATACGATACCAGACTAAAATACCTCGATACGATACCAGACTAAAATACCTAGATACGATACCAGACTAAAATACCTCGATACGATACCAGACTAATATACCTAGATATGATACCAGACTAAAATACCTCGATACGATACCAGACTAAAATACCTCGATACGATACCAGACTAAAATACCTCGATACGATACCAGACTAAAATACCTCGATACGATACCAGACTAAAATACCTCGATACGATACCAGACTAAAATACCTCAATACGATACCAGACTAAAATACTTCGATACGATACCAGACTAAAATACTTCGATACGATACCAGACTAAAATACCTCGATTCGATACCAGACTAAAATATCTCGATACGATACCAGACTAAAATACCTCAATACGATACCAGACTAAAATACTTCGATATGATACCAGACTAAAATATCTCGATACGATACCAGACTAAAATACCTCGATACGATACCAGACTAAAATATCTCGATACGATACCAGACTAAAATACCTCAATACGATACCAGACTAAAATACTTCGATATGATACCAGACTAAAATACCTCGATACGATACCAGACTAAAATACCTCGATACGATACCAGACTAAAATACCTCGATACGATACCAGACTAAAATACCTCGATACGATACCAGACTAAAATATCTCGATACGATACTGAATCCATACCACGGCAAAAAACTGTAACAGTAATTGAATAATATGACAGAACTTACTATTCATTGTTTTAGGGTTAAAAACCCCTAAACACTTCCTTGGTCGGCTGTTCCTGCCCTTACACAGAATACAGCAAGAGGTTAAGGACAAAAAAGACTATTTTTTATTATTTATTTTACTTAAAAGAATTGAAAAACCTAACTTAAACTTAAAACTTTACTTTAAAAATAACCCTTGTACACATTCAGTGTACTGTAAAATATAATATATATATATATATATATATATATATATATATATATATATATATATATATATATATATATATATATATATATATATATATATATATATATATATATATATATCAAGATTTACACTGGCAGCTCAGAGCTGTACAGCTGCATTTAAGTATGAAATTGAATGAATAAATAAAACACTTCACAGACTTCACTATAAAATATACACTGATTCTTATTAAAGCTGCTGTATTAGTTCTTCAGTCAAGAGCAGTGAGTGATTTTCTCTTTGTCTTTTGTTGTTGTATTAACATTAAAGGGATAGTTCACTCAAAAATGAAAATTCTGTCATCGAGAAATGAATACAGGTTTGGAACAATATTAGAGTGAGTAAATAATGACATTAGAGGTGAACTGTCCCTTTAAGGACAGCGTGTTCACTTTAGGCTGCGCCGCTGTCAATTAAAGACCTGCACGCATCTAATATACACACACACACGATTTTACTTTCACTTTAGACATATCCAACTGTGTTTATGTTAACCTTGTGTGTATTTGACAGTATTAGCGCAGTAAGGCGTTTAGTGCGCACGCTCGGAAAAGCGCATGTGCATAAACACGCGAATGAAATGTTTAACCGGCAAGGCTTTAAAACGCATGCAAATAATGAACTTTGGTGATTGTGAATAACTCTAGTGTTCAGTGAGTATAACTCCACCACTGACCTGTTATGTGCATGTATGGGATGGAGGCAAATTATAGAATTTGTAGAAAAATAATTAATTCAATGCAAAACTGAAAAAAAAATTGTATCGCATCCAAAATAAAAGTTTGTGTTTACATAATATATGTGTGTGTACTCTGTTAATTATTATTTATATATAAATACACACACATTCATGTATATATTTAAGAAATATTTGCATATATATACATTTATATAATCTATAATATATATAAATATAAATGTTTTATATATAAAAATAATATTTTTTTTCTTAAATATATACATGAATGTGTGTGTATTTATATATAAATAGTAATTAACAGAGTACACACACATATATTATGTAAACACAAACTTTTATTTTGGATGCGATTAATCACGATTAATCTTTTGACAGCCCTACTTTTTTTATTCCGCAACATTTTATCATAAGCCGTTTATCTAACGGCCAACATCCACACAGTAGTTTTCTTGGACTGTTTATTTGTGCTGGAGATCTTTAATATGGATGACGGAGCTGCAGAAGAGCGAGTAGAGCTTCAGTGTCAGTGAGAGATGTGGCCGTCCTGAGGTTTATCATCTGAGTCACTTCCACATGGAGTTGATGAGCAGCAGAAGAAGAGTCCAGAGCTGGAGACGAGATCACAGGAGGACTGACGGACACACGGACTGAGGAATGGACATGCTCTGCTAACCGGAGGGAGATATCCGGCACTTGTGTGAGACATTGGGTTAGTGGTGGAGCTCAGGAAGAGCGAGTTGAGGTGAGGGTGTGTTATCAGCGATGAGCATTGTGTGGATCAGTCTGGAGGAGTGTGTGTGCTTCACGGCGGACAGGGACTGTGGAGGATCAACACAAGTCAGGCTGCAGCATGTTGTGTTCTCGTCTTCGGCCGGTGTGTGTGTGTGTGTCTGTGACTCTAACCTTGAGTCTCGTGGGAATGCGTTTGTACGTGTGTGTGAGAAACTGCTCTCAACACAAAGTGTGTTTCCTCTCACTGATCACGATCCTCTTCACATCACACATCAGCTACTGATTACAGATCACATGACACAAACTTTTGATTACTTCTAGATAACTTTAAATGACTTTAAATGACTTCTAGATTACTTTAAATTACTTCTAGATAACTTTAAATTACTTCTAGATTACTTTAAATTACTTCTAGATAACTTTAAATTACTTTAAATTACTTCTAGATTACTTTTAGATTACTTTGAATTACTTCTAGATAACTTTAATTTACTTTAAATGACTTCTAGATTACTTTAAATTACTTCTAGATTACTTTAAATTACTTCTAGATTACTTTTAGATTACTTCTAGATTACTTCTAGATTACTTTTAGATTACTTTTAGATTACTTTAAATTACTTCTAGATTACTTTTAGATTACTTTTAGATTACTTTAAATTACTTCTAGATTACTTCTAGATTACTTTAAATTACTTCTAGATTACTTCTAGATTACTTTAAATTACTTCTAGATTACTTTTAGATTACTTCTAGATTACTTCTAGATTACTTTTAGATTACTTTTAGATTACTTTAAATTACTTCTAGATTACTTTTAGATTACTTTAAATTACTTCTAGATTACTTCTAGATTACTTTAAATTACTTCTAGATTACTTCTAGATTACTTTAAATTACTTCTAGATTACTTTTAGATTACTTTTAGAATTCTTCCAGATTACTTCTAGATTACTTTTAGGTTACTTCTAGATTACTTTTAGATTACTTCTAGGTTACTTTGACCTAACTCGTTTATCTTGCACCATATTGATATAAAAATACAAAGAGAAAGAAAATATATTCCATTCTTTATCAACAATTATTAATTTTTTTAGTAAAATCTAATCTAATCTAAGTACTTCATTTTTGGAATCTGATGAACTGATCCAGATTACATGTAATCAATTACTACCCAGCTCTGAGCATATACACAGATCAGGCATAACATTATGACCAGTGAAGTGAATAATACTGATAATCTCTGTTAGT
>NC_137113.1:49563224-49605724 GCF_949357685.1 Gobio gobio | reverse complement strand
GTGTAAAGCTGATGCTGAGAAAGGCTTCAGATAGGCCTCCATTGGCATTCAGTACATTTACACTCACAAGACCCATAAAAGGCACTAAAAACGCCGTTACAAAGTCCATCTCACCACAGTGACTCTACAATCATTTTACGATGCGACGACAATAGTTTTTGTGCAAAAAAAAATCTAAATAACGACTTTATTCAACCTCTTCCATGTGTGTCTCCACGACGCATGTGTGAGAATATGAGCAGATCCGGCGTTCGGGAATCCATGAAATGACACTTTAGCCCCATTTGAGCTCTACACCGAGACCTAAAGCACGATCAGTGTAGAATTCAACAGCTGAGATACGCGCGTCTTCCTCTGCTCGTAAACAAATCTCTTCTGGCTCATGTGTCCGAACGCCGGATCTGCTCATATTCTCACGCATGCGTCGTGGAGACACACACAGAAGACAAGAACAAGCTGGATAAAGGTGTTATTTAGATTTTTTTTTGCGCACAAAAACTATTGTTGTCACATTGTAAAATGATTGTAGAGTCACTGTGGTGAGATGGACTTTGTAACGACGTTTTTAGTGCCTTTTATGAGTCTTGTGAGTGTAAATGTACTGAACTCAAAAAAATGATTCAAGCCCTTCATAGATGTGACACATTTAAATTCTGTTCACTTTACTTAAACATATCTAATTTTGTCACAACTTAATTTAATTGTGTTCAATCAACCTAATATATTTAAATCTGAAGTTTACTTAATTCAGTTATGTTGGACATTTAGAGAGGTTTCTGTAATGTTTTTTTAATTTTGTGGTTACCGTTATGCTGAAGAGTGGCGCCAGTGATCTATGCTAATGTCAAACCTCTTTTCTTATATATTCATTATATACATTGTATATGATGATGAATTAAATTGCTTATAATTGGTTTTCCAATTATTTTTTTAAATTTAAGTTTGACAAGAAAAAAAAGTAATATACGTATTATATACGTATATATACGTATATAAATATCAATTAAACTATTAGATAAAATTGAGTTGAACCAACTCAATTACATTTCATTGTATGAATTAGTTTTTTATGAGTTGGGGTTAAACATATTTATTGGATGGAAAACCTCCCCTCAGGTAAATTGAGTTTGTCCAATGAGTTATTTTTTTGAGTGTGCATGTTCATTTAACTTAACCGATTTTATTTATAGGGAAGCAATTCCACTGATTTAGTTCAACATTACTATTTCACATAGATTCTTCCCCATTCAGTCGTGTTGTCCCAACACAAGGAGTTTACATAGATTAGAAAAATTCCATTAATGTTAATAAAAAGCAATTTGCTTGTGTGGAACCACTGTCCATAATTAAATGAAGTAAGTTTAAAGAATCATTTTTTGAGTGCAATGGAGGCCTATCTGAAGCCTTTCTCAGCATCAGCTTTACACTAAAATATCTTCATTTGTGTCTGAAGATGAACGGAGGTCTGACGGGTGTCCAACCACATGAGGCTCAGTCATTAATGACACAATTTACAGTTTTGGGTGAACTAACCCTTTAAGTACTTTTAAAAACAAATACTTCTGTACTTTTACTTAAGTCAAAATCTGTTTTTAGAACTTTCACTTGTAACGGAGTAATATTTGACCAGTAGTACTTTTACTTTTTCTCGAGTAATAGAGTTGTGTAGTTTGTCCACCTCTGCTGAAAGCAGTCACAGGAAGAAAACACTTCATTTAATGCAGCTCACGAGTGATCATTTATAATACAGGACCGTAAAAACCGTGTGTTTCTGCGGTGGTGAGGAATGTGTGTGTCCCACTAGATCATCAGGAAACACCCGAGGAAAACCAGTCTCAGTATCTCTGACCTCAGGCTTTGACTGATCCATTTCCCCTCTCCAGAGTGAGCGGCTCCTAAACTAAAGTAGAAGTGAACATGAGGAGTGAAACCCTTCCCACACATTGCCAGCATTCCCAACCGGACGAGATTACGAGTGGGAAAACCTCTCTGAGCTGAACTCTGAGAAACTGCTCAAGGCGGAAACACAAGAGCCGCTTATCAAATCAAGTCCTGTCCCCTTGATCTGCACACAGATCCTGTCAAAGCAGCTTCACAGTGATCACAGGAAACTAATGAAGAGAGATTGTTTGTGTAGAAAACACAAGATTGTCAGCTCTTGATGAAGTTATTGTCCAGCTGAAGTCAGTTTTTAATTGTCCAGACGATCAGGTAAAACATCAACTCTCAATGCGTTCCTGACACTAGAGAACACACACCCCGAAAGTTTTGAACGATAGCGTTATCATCTTCATATAAACTTAAAAAAACGTGAATCTGTGACGGCGTGTAAGCATCAGGGCCCGTATTCATAAAGATTCTAAGAGTCCTCTCAGAAAACTCCTAATTTAGCTTAAAAACTTTTACGTAGGAGTCTTAGCTTAAGAGCTATTCAGGACCGATCTGAGAGCAACTCTGAGCAAGGAAAACACAAAAACCTTTATCTGAGTGAAGAGGCGGGGCTGACCCTGTTGCTACGTATGACACAGGCTTTTGAAGACTGTGATTGGTTGTCCAAAAAGGAGCGCTTTTCAGTATAGGGTCTATTCTAAGCCTTCACTTTGAATTTACAAGCGCAAATTGTCCTATTTTACTGTTCTCTCACTCACACACACACACACACACACATACACACACACACACATTATATATATATGTACACTGAAAATTTTTATTAAGCATAATTAATTTGTACTCGTTTAAATAATTTAAATTTAGTTTTTTGATTTTAATTTTAAAAAATGAATTGGTTTTATGGGAATTGCATGTGTTTTTGTTTAAATTGAGATCAAATAAATTGATTGCGACCACTTAGGATAATTTTTTAGTAAATTAAACAAATATTTTTTTTCAGTGTATAAAAATCATTTTATTATTTCCCATGCTGTTAATTTCCTATAAGGTATTTGATTGGCTTAGAATTATAAACATTGTTCCACTCTTTCCAACTACACTGATTGCTGGCATGTCTATTTAATTGGTGGTTTGAAAGTTGGATTTAATGCAACAAACATGATCTAATCTATAGCGTCTTAAGTCACTGTCCTCCATCGTCTGCAACACATTTCTTCTCTCTCTTCGTCTTTCTGCCATTTTCTCCGCTGCTAAAGAAACTCTTAATCCTCTTTAAAGTCCTCGTCTGTGCTCTTAACAAATCTGACCTTAAGAACTCTTTTAAGGGTTAAGATGCTTTCTGAAATACTTTTTTCTTTACTAGGATTTTTTAGTTAATTTTAAGAGTAAACGCCCACATTTCTAAGAATTTTCTTAGATTTTTGTCACTAGGAGCGACTCTTTGCATTAAGATTCTTTATGAATACTGGCCCAGGTGTTTAGTCTATAGGTAAGAGCGTTTGAGTACAAATGTCAAGTCAAGTCAACTTTATTTATATCGCGCTTTTCAGTGGCGGTTCTAGGGGGGGCCGCACATTGCAACCAGTTTAACCAGTTTTTTGTTTGGTACGATATGAAGAACCGCTCATGTGCGAATATGACAGATAGGCATACCCGAGAAAAGATACAGAAAATAATGTAATTTCAGTCTTGTTCACATATAGTGAGAAATAATATTATTTTATCCAATTGTCCAGTGTTGCTTATAGAGTATTAGATGTTTGTTTTTATGTCTATGCTAACTTTGTGAAGAGTCTGCTAACAGAGAGCAGGAAGGCTACAAAACATGTCAAATAAATAGTTTAGTTTTACTTTTATAAATTGAGCATGATCATATTACAGATACATTACTTTTCAAATAAATAAATGAACTTGAAATGATTTTACTTCACGTGTAGAGACTGCAGAGTGATACAGTATATGGCCAAATAAAAAAGACTTTCAATAATCCGGGAATAAGTTAAAGGGTTAGTTCCCCCAAAAAGAGAATAAAAACACCTAATGTAACTCACCCTCGTGTTGTTCCAAAACCTGTATTAGTTTGAATGTCGTTAACCAAACCATTTCAGTGCTTCTTAGTTAGAATGTCCATACAATTCAAGATATGCGGCAAAAATGCCCCTGTTTGAGTTTGAGTCTCAGCGTTTTTACACTGGGCATGTTTGTTGTGGTCCGCGTCAGAGCGCGTTCTAAACCGCGAATACACCGCAGGCTCCCTCTCGCTCGTATCCAAGGTAAATCATCAACACTATCATCCCTTAGCCTACATGTGTTTTATTGAACTAAATACATCGTCATCTGATAGAATGCATGCGCAGGTTACTTTTCTTGCGCACCCGAGTCATTAATCTTATAATATAAAATACAATATTATGTATCCTGTTTTTAATTTATATATATATATATATATATATATATATATATATATATATTATATATTTAATATATTAATTATATATAATTATTAGCAGTTGTGTATTTTGTTTTTGATTCGTTATTGCATAAAATAATATTATATTGGATCTAACTATAAATTACCCAGTTGTGAATCATATGACCCGTGGATCGTCCGTGGGCAGCCAGAAAACATGTCATATAAACCAGCGGCTCGGTAGCGGAGCACTATCGGAAAAGTGATGGCTGCCGCTGGTGGTCCGCTAGGAAAACAATGAGCAAAATGCCAGCGGGCCGCCAACTTTGCCTCCAGTGGTCCGCTAACTTTGCCTCCAGTGGTCCGCTAACTGTGCCTCCAGTGGTCCGCCAACTGTGCCTCCAGTGGTCCGCCAACTTTGCCTCCAGTGGTCCGCCAACTTTGCCTCCAGTGGTCCACCAACTTTGCCTCCAGTGGTCCGCCAACTGTGCCTCCAGTGGTCCGCCAACTTTGCCTCCTGTGGTCCACCAACTTTGCCTCCAGTGGTCCACCAACTTTGCCTCCAGTAGTCCACCAACTTTGCCTCCAGTGGTCCGCCAACTTTGCCTCCAGTGGTCCGCCAACTTTGCCTCCAGTGGTCCGCCAACTGTGCCTCCAGTGGTCCGCCAACTTTGCCTCCAGTGGTCCACCAACTTTGCCTCCAGTGGTCCGCCAACTGTGCCTCCAGTGGTCCGCCAACTTTGCCTCCAGTGGTCCGCCAACTTTGCCTCCAGTGGTCCACCAACTTTGCCTCCAGTAGTCCACCAACTTTGCCTCCAGTGGTCCGCCAACTTTGCCTCCAGTGGTCCACCAACTTTGCCTCCAGTGGTCCGCCAACTTTGCCTTCAGTGGTCCGCCAACTTTGCCTCCAGTGGTCCACCAACTTTGCCTCCAGTGGTCCGCCAACTTTGCCTCCAGTGGTCCACCAACTTTGCCTCCAGTGGTCCACCAACTTTGCCTCCAGTGGTCCACCAACTTTGCCTCCAGTGGTCCACCAACTTTGCCTCCAGTGGTCCCCCAACTTTGCCTCCAGTGGTCCGCCAACTTTGCCTCCAGTGGTCCACCAACTTTGCCTCCAGTGGTCCGCCAACTGTGCCTCCAGTGGTCCGCCAACTTTGCCTCCAGTGGTCCGCCAACTTTGCCTCCAGTGGTCCACCAACTTTGCCTCCAGTAGTCCACCAACTGTGCCTCCAGTGGTCCGCCAACTTTGCCTCCAGTGGTCCACCAACTGTGCCTCCAGTGGTCCGCCAACTTTGCCTCCAGTGGTCCACCAACTTTGCCTCCAGTGGTCCACCAACTTTGCCTCCAGTGGTCCACCAACTTTGCCTCCAGTGGTCCACCAACTTTGCCTCCAGTGGTCCACCAACTTTGCCTCCAGTGGTCCACCAACTTTGCCTCCAGTGGTCCACCAACTTTGCCTCCAGTGGTCCACCAACTTTGCCTCCAGTGGTCCACCAACTTTGCCTCCAGTGGTCCACCAACTTTGCCTCCAGTGGTCCACCAACTTTGCCTCCAGTGGTCCCCCAACTGTGCCTCCAGTGGTCCGCCAACTTTGCCTCCAGTGGTCCACCAACTTTGCCTCCAGTGGTCCGCCAACTTTGCCTCCAGTGGTCCGCCAACTTTGCCTCCAGTGGTCCGCCAACTTTGCCTCCAGTGGTCCGCCAACTTTGCCTCCAGTGGTCCGCCAACTTTGCCTCCAGTGGTCCGCCAACTTTGCCTCCAGTGGTCCACCAACTTTGCCTCCAGTGGTCCACCAACTTTGCCTCCAGTGGTCCGCCAACTTTGCCTCCAGTGGTCCGCCAACTTTGCCTCCAGTGGTCCGCCAACTTTGCCTCCAGTGGTCCGCCAACTTTGCCTCCAGTGGTCCACCAACTTTGCCTCCAGTGGTCCACCAACTTTGCCTCCAGTGGTCCACCAACTTTGCCTCCAGTGGTCCGCCAACTTTGCCTCCAGTGGTCCACCAACTTTGCCTCCAGTGGTCCGCCACTGGCCCGCTGGTCGTATGTTAGCTGTTGCTTTCATATTCCCATGAATCGCAGCAAAGCTCGAGCACAATTTGCGCAACCGAGCTCAGAGCACCTCCTTCAGGCAGTCTCGAATTCAGTTCCCCTGAGCTCAGCTCACCCGGGTCATGACAACTTTCACATGACCAATTATTCGAACTAAACTGCCAGTGTGAAAACACCCTCACATTTACATCATGATATAGACTAAGCAATATAACATGAGTAACGAGTGCTATATCACACAAGTTCTGTTTTTCTACCCAGAATAGCATGACTGCAAATGCGATAGCCTACTGATCTTATACAACAGTTTAATAAAATAAATAAGTTAATATTGTGTTCAACATAAGAAAGTCATATTTGGAACGACATGGGGGTGAGTAAATGGTGATAGAATTTTCATTTTTAGGTGAACTACCTAATTAACTACTGGTTAAGATAAATGTTAATGTGTGCCCCCTAAAAGCACAAGTGGCCCCTGCCTGGCCCCCATAGTTACCGTGGTCTAGAACCACCACTGGCGCTTTTCTACAATGCAGATTGTCTCAGAGCAGCTTCACAGTGTTAAACAGGAAAATAATGCAACAGAATTTGATTCGGCCGGACAGACGTTCTGGAGAAAACACTGATGTCATCAGTTCATTTCAATTATCATACAGTGACAGTGTGGGCTTTAGAACAGTAATTTAGTTCATATGGTTGATTTAGTTTAATAATTAGATTTATTTGGATATTTAGTTGAACATTTAGTGTCTCCAACTGAGCAACACAAGCCAGAGGCGACAGCGGCAAGAAAACCCAAACCCCATCAGGAGCAGAATGGAGGAAAATAAACCTTGGAGAAACCAGACTCAGTCGGGGGGGCAGTTCTCCTCTGGCCAATTAACAAACAGCGTATGATTATTATTCTGGGAACTTTACAGGTCAGAGGTCATAATACATCGGAATATTCAAAAGATCACGCCGGAGACGGGTTTACTGAGGATGCCGTGACGATGAGGCAGTTTCAGAGTCTAATCACGGTCTCTCAGACACTTCAGGGTCATGTGTTGGTCATGTCCAGCATCTGATCTGGATCCGGCCCGGATCCGGCTGACTGCAGTAAACCTGGGGATAAACAGAGAGACTAGCATTAGCGTAGATGCCATTCTTCTGATGATGTCACGAGTACATCAGGTGTTATGGGAAGTGTTCCCGGTTCCGGCTGACCTAGTTAATGCAGCCTAACAATCATTTAACTGAAGAAGTGTTTTATGTGTATGCCACAGTAAAGAGATGTGTTTTTAGTCTAGATTTAAACTGACACAGTGTGTCTGCTTCCCGAACAATGTTAGGAAGAGTTCCAGAGTTTAGGAGCTAAATAGGAAAAGAGTTGATTTGGATATTCTCGGTATGATCAACTGGCCAGAGTTTAGAGAGCGCAGTAGACGTGATGGAGGATAATGTGTTAAGAGCTCAAGTACTGGAGATAAACCATTAAGTGCTTTATAAGTAATAAGCAAGATTTTAAAATGTATGCAATGTTTAATAGGCAGCCAGTGCAGTGTTGACAGAACTGGGCTAATATGGTCACACTTCCTGCTTCTAGTAAGAACTGGAGCTGCTGCGTTTTGGACCAGCTGGAGTTTATTTATTAGGCGAGCAGGGCAACCACCCAGTAGAGCATTACAATAAACGCATCAACAGTTTTAAGGCTTAAAAATTGTAAATATTATTAGAATGTAGATCATCTGTTCTCTATGTGAATATACAGTAAAGTGTCATTTATTCCTGTGATTTATCATCATTACTCCAGTCTTCAGTGTCACATGACCTTTCACTAATCATTCTCATATGAGGATCTGATGATCAACACACATTTATGATTATTATCAGTGTTGTTCATATTTCTGTGGAAACTTACATTTACATTTATGCATTTGGCAGACGCTTTTATCCATTTTATCCATTCAAGGTACACATTTTACATTTTGTCAATTCTTGCTTTCCCTGGGAATCGAACCCATGACCTTGGCGTTGCTAGCGCTCTACTGTTTGAGCTATAGGAAAGCTGATGAATAGAACATTCAAAAGAACAGCATTTATTTGAAATCTTTTGTAGCATTATAAATGTCTTTACGGTCACCTTTAATGGTGTGTATTTTGTGGAAGTGTGTGAGTGGAAACGGAGGGTCTGTGTGTTTGTCAGTGTCTAAAGATGTACTGACGTTATGTTTTCCCGTTGTGCTGTAGAGTTTACCCGCGATGTCTCCTCTGGACGAGCCGCTGCCCCGGGACTGGAAGAGCTACATGTCTCCGCAGGGACGCCGCTACTACGTCAACACCGTCAGCAACGGTGAGCACATGCCCTCAAAACACTGCTAACACTCCTGTGAAGATATGAGAACGATATTTATCTGAACGCTCAAACGTCCAGTTTTAAAAACATCTTGGTTGTGTGAACGTTAAAGGGTTTGTTCACCCAAAAATGTAAATTGTGTCATTAATGACTGAGCCTCATGTGGTTGGACACCCGTCAGACCTCCGTTCATCTTCAGACACAAATGAAGATATTTTAGTGTAAATCTGATGCTCTGAAAGGCCTCCATTGGCTCAACTTTACACTCTCAAGACCCCTAAAAGACACTAAAGACTAAAGTTACAAAGTCCATCTCACTACAGCGGCTCTACAATAACTTTATGAAGACGAGAATAGTTTCTGTGCGCAAAAAAACCCTAAATAACGACTTATATAGTGATGGCGATTTCAAAACAAGGCATCATGAAGCTTCGAAGCGTTATGGATCAGTGAGTCGATTCAGCGGTTCAGAGCGTTATGAATCAGTGAGTCGAATGATTATATATGATATATCATGCGTCAAACATTATGCGAACGTTACTCATGAATGTTCTCTGAGCGTTCTGAAACAAGTATACTCTAAAAAATGCTGGGTTAAAAATAACCCAAGTTGGGTTGAAAATGGACTAACAATAGCAATTGGGTTTTTTTAAGCAAACATTTTACCGAAACGCTGGGTTAAAACAACCCAATTGCTGGGTTAGTCCATTTTCAACCCAACTTGGGTTATTTTTAACCCAGCATTTTTTAGAGTGTAGGGTAAACGTAAGCACACTACTATCTTTGAGCTCAGATTATAAAAAGAAGAAAATAATTGATCATCCTACTCGATGTCTTAACCAACTGATGTGTTATTATACACCTCCTGTAATGTCAAGCGAATGAGATATGGGCATGCACTAGCCTGACGTTGTCATACTCAATTTTTTTCAATATTTTATCACAGTCTTGGACATGTGAAAGATTCGCAACAACACTGGCTTTGATGCAGTGTTAGTTTTTGTGCAGGATCAGATTTGAATGTTTTCTCCCTTATTTACTGTTCGTGGCTGTTTTCGCCCCATTGACTTCCATTATAACATCACTTCTTGTTTGCAAAGCAATTACACCATATAATCATGCATTCTTGATTGTTGGTGGTTCCCTAGCCTGATGTTGTCATACTCAATTGTAGTCTTAATATGAGTCTGATCTGCTCGGTTGGGCTGTGATTATGGGGCCTGTTTCAACCAAACCAGGAAAGACAACCAATCAGAGCAAAGGAGCGACGCATAACGTTAATTGTCAAATGTCAACAGAACTCAACTGCACACAGTGTTGTCAGCGGGTTGAAGTGACCCCAATTATGTGATATTTAGACCCAGGAATGCAATTTTTTTGCAGCAACCCTGCCAAAAAAACACATATTTTACTCCCCAAACGCCATTTTTCCCGGAGAACCCCCCCCCCCCCCCAGAAAGCTATTGGGCTTGTTTTGGGCTAGTTTTGAGTAGCAATAAGGCGGGTTTTGTTGTGAAAACTTGGCAACCCTGTGCTGGAAGAAGTAGTGGAAGAAGATGAGTGTAAAAGTATTTAAGGATACACAGAGTACTTAATTCAACCCAAGCGCTCTTTGGTGACGTTACTGTTGATCATCCGTCCATCATCGTAAAAAGCCCGTCCTGACAATTTCATTGGTCCGAACTGCTCCTGTTTGGGCATAGTTGCTCCACAACGGATCTAGTCCAGACCGAACTGTTGTGGGCGGGGCTAAGTTGGCATCCAGGCTAGTTATCCACACTGTCTGGCGGCCATTTTGAAAGCTGTCTGAAAACTTTCACCAGAAGAGGAGCCCCTTAAATGTGCATATTTTTAGATGTTTAAGCCTTTATTTTCGATAAGTATAACTTCTTACTGCAAAATTAAGAGATTAATGTTTAGACTTTTGCATATTATAACCTGGATGTGGGAAATAATTACAGTTCTTCTATCCAAAAGATGCGCAGATGCTACAGAACATTGTTCGCTTATTAGCTTTGTGAGATTGTGTGTACACTAATATATCACTTCACAGGCATTACTGACTTGTGCTTTTAAATCCATTATATTATAAATGTAGAGTTTATTGATTTTCTGTGGTTTCACACTGCAGTTTTTATTAAAGACTTCATATTATTGTGCATTGTAATATGATTTTCAATAATAGCTGTTCATATTAAAATATGTATGAACTTAATACGTCATGTTTTTTTCAGCTAAATTGTCCTTTTAAATTTTATTTGATAATATTTATTAATTTAAAAAAGGTTTGCCGTTCCAATAAAGCTCATCCACACTGAACGTCTATGTAAATACGTTAAATATGAACTCATGGTTGTCCCTTCAAGTTAATCGTTATAAAATTATTGTTGTTTAAAATAAACATGACGTGAGCTTAGTGACAACAGGGGTGTAAAGGGTACAAACATGAGACTTTATGCATTTAATGATGTATATCTTAATTAAAATGCTTTGTAATTTAAAATAAAATGTAATATTATTGTGTGAGAGATTACTATTTTATTTTAACATAACTTCTTGTGCTCAAACCAATACCATGTGCACTAAAATGTCTTTAGTGAGCTTAATAGGCACGTTTACCCTAACATTAAAAAAGAATGTACACCTAAACACTTTTGTGCTGAACCTTATTACAGTAAAGACCAGATAACGTTGAACGAACGTTTCATCAACGCTACTGGAAGAACGTCTGTTCATAACTGTGAGAGAACGTTCCCTGTTCACTGGAATGCAACCTTTTGCTTTCAGCAATCCCACAGTTTCCGAGAACTACAACGGTGCAGTATTTTCTCTTTGCTTGCAGTCGATGATGGTGTCATGTGAGTCTGAGCCTCAACAGAAGCTCTTGTTGAGATGTGAATGTGTGAGGACAGTGGAGCAGGGCTGGCACAGGCTGGTCCGGACGGATCAGAGGCTCTCCGCACACTCATTGTGTCCAAACAATCAGCATTGTACCGATCAGAACTATCAATCATGACTACAAGAAACACTTCTCACCTGAGTTCTCTGCTAAATCTCTGGGCTTCATACTCATGTGGTGTCCTGTTGTGTTTCTGGCTCTACTGTTGATTATTTCCTCATATTCTCCATTGTTGCGGCTCCTCTCTTCCCAGTCTGTCAGTAACGCTCTGTCTCTGTGAAGCCCCTCCTTCTGAAAAGCACACTGTGTTCTGATTGGTCGGAGCGGTGTGTTGTGATTGGTGTTTGGGAAATGCCCCGCCCCTTATCATAACTTGCAGTTTCAACACACGACTAACTAACTCAACCAGGCCACGCCCCTTTATTCTGCGCATTAATTATTATAATGAGGAATATTGTGATGTGTCGGTTCTCAAGACTAGCCTGGCTCCGCCCTCAATGTTCATTTTCCTTCAGTTCTCCGTCTGGGACTGCGGTGTTTTCTCCGAACAAATTTGTACCGGTCCAATCAGTGAACAGAGGGCGTGGCTGAGAGCGATGGCATTAATGCGCTTGTGTGAGTTGTAGTTCAGTAATGGCGAATGGAGAAAGATGCGAGTGAAGCCGTTCGGTCAGTTGTGGCTCCGCTACCGAGTGTCCAGAAGTTATAGCCGGAGCAAGAACAATCTGTGCTGAGTTCTGTTGGTGGCCGTGATGTTGTGTCCCGGGAAAAGTGTGATTCTCCAGCTCGCTCTGTTAGTGCTGAAGGAGTTGCTGAAGCTCTATCCGGACGGTAATTGTTAATTGTGCGGTCAGAAGGTATGGTCATCATTTACAGAGGCTAGTCCGGGATTTTATTGCCGTCCGTCTCCCACCATCCGCGTAAAAATCCCCGGCCGAATGACCTTTAGACAAACACCAGGTCGTGTGGTCATTTAACTGCTCTCCGAATCAGTGTTAATTTTGTTGACGAATAATTTTCGTCATCATTTTCGTCAACGAAAACGAGATGATAACTAAATACAAACTAGTGTTGGATGA
Organism: Gobio gobio; assembly: GCF_949357685.1. NCBI lineage: Eukaryota > Metazoa > Chordata > Actinopteri > Cypriniformes > Gobionidae > Gobio > Gobio gobio. The sequence continues at coordinate 49,593,060 of NC_137113.1, read as the reverse complement.
CAAAAACTATGGCGAAAATCTGTTGTCATTTTCGTCAACAGATAAAGCGAGATGTAAATGTTAGTGAGGGTGGATTAGGGCAGAGATGGGGTCAGAACTGATGTCCTGTGTCTCAGATGAACACATTTGATCTGAACTGATCTAACCTCTGGAAAACACACGATCTACAGGCTCACACACACACACACACACACACACACACACACACACACACACACACACACACACACACACACACACACACACACACACACACACACACACACACACACACACACACACACACACACACACACACACACACACACACACCCAATCCAGCTCCAGAGCGGCTCAATCAATAACACACACACACACACACACACACACACACACACACACACACACACACCCCCAATCCAGCTCCAGAGCGGCTCAATCAATAACACACACACACACACACACACACACACACACACACACACACACACACACACACACACACACACACACACACACACACACACACACACACACACACACACACACACACACACACCCAATCCAGCTCCAGAGCGGCTCAATCAATAACACACATTTATGCCAGACCAGTGTTTATGAACTAATGCTGATGAATAATGACTGTGTTCACTTTACGATGTTTATATAGTAATATGTTTTAGACGCATATTTGATCTCCTGAACTTGAATGAGCTCCTGCAACTGCAATAGAGGCGCAGACATTTCAAAATAAGAGTCGCGGTGTATTTCCAGCTCGTTTATCATTAAAAGTCACGCATTATATATTCGTTTTTGCTTACACAATAAACTGTATTTCATTTAATTCCCATTTAATTCATAGTCAGGAGGAAAGACCAGTATTAGACACATATTCAATAAAGTATCAGGGTTATAATAGTTCACTAAAACCATTAAAAAAAATATTTTAAATCTATTAAATAAATGTTAACTAAAATTAAATAAATAAACAAACCTATTTGTAGCTTTAGCTTAACCTGATATGGCCTACTAACTAAAACAGAAATACAAAGTTACAAAAACTATAGAGATGTTTTTAAAAAAAGTGAATTGAGCTCTTTCGTGTATTTTTAATGTAAAAAACAAAATGATGTCAAAAAGTCAGTTCAAGTGACAGTCGTTTATGTGACGCTTAAATGCTTAATGTATTACAATTGAACTAAACTCATTAGATTTTAGGAGACTAAAACTACTGTAGAATTAGTCGACTAAAATCTTAGAACTAGACTAAAACTAAAAACAATTCAGGCGACTAAAATATGACTAGAACTAAATGGCATTTTAGTCAAAAGACTATAACTAAAACTAAATCAAAATTTGCTGTCAAAATGAACACTGCAAGCATATGATATTTTGTTGTTTTGCTGTTTTCATGTCCGCTGGTTGAAGTGACCCCAATTATGTGATATTTAGCCCCGGGAATGTGAATTTTAGCAGGCAACCATGCCAAAAAAACACATATTTTACCCTCCAAATGCGGAGAAGCCCCCCTGAAACGCGATTGGGCTTGTTTTGGGCTAGTTTTGAGTAGCAATTGGGTGGGTTTTGTTGTGAAAACCTGGAAAACCTGTTGTCAATGGAGAGCGGCCAGACTCTGAACAGATGAAATGAATGAGAGACCTGTAGGGCCAGGCTCCCTCAAGACTATAGAGGCGTTTCAGGAGCTCCGAATTCACTGCATTTGGGACAATGTTTGTACATTTCCATGAACGTCCTTGACCCACTAGTTATTGTATTACTATCAAACAGATTTTCAAGATTCAAGATTCAAGAGTTTTATTTGTCACATACACAGTTATATACACAATATACAACTGGCAGTGAAATGTAAACAGGTCCGCTCCATGGACAGTGCAAATAACAGTTACAAGAAATTAAATAGAAATAGAATAAAATTAGAATAAAAAGTATTAACATAAGTAGAATTATAAATAAATCAAGTAAAAGATAAAAATAGGAAATAAGATAAAAATAAAAATATAAAAAATATGTGGATATGATAAGTGAGATAAACTGTAGACTTAAAAATAAGTGGTTAACATAAAATATATATATGTATATATAAAGAAGTATAATGTGCAAGGTTTATTACAGGTTGTTACGCAGTAACAATAGGGACGTAAAGTGCAGTGCAATTGCAGTATGTGGATGTTAATGTTAAAAGACTGTATGTTTATGTGTGTGCGGGGGTGAAGTGAGTCACGTGACTGAGTTCAGGAGTCTGATGGCCTGGGGGAAGAAACTCCTCCTGAGTCTTTCAGTCTTTGCCATCAGGCTACGGAAGCGCTTACCAGATGGCAGCAGGGTGAAGTGAGAGTTTGCAGGGTGATTAATGTCTCTGATGATTTTAGTAGCTCTACCTCTGCAGCGTTTGGTGTAGATGTCCTGCAGAGACGGGAGAGCTGAGCCTGAGATGCGCTCGGATAAGCGCACCACTCTTTGCAGGGCTTTGCCATCGTGACTGGTGCTGTTCCCGTACCACGCTGTGATGCACTGAGTCAGGACACTTTCTATCGCCCCTCGATAGAAAGTTTTCAGGATGGCTGGTGAAACCCTGAATTTCCTCAGCTGGCGCAGGTGGTACAGTCTTTGCCTGGCTTTTTTCACCTGTGTCTGGATGTGTGTAGTCCAGGTCAGATCCTCGGAGATGTTCACACCCAGGTATTTGAAGCTGCTCACTCTCTCTACCGGTGTCCCGCTGATCATGAGAGGGGAGTATGACCGATGCTGTCTCTTCCTGAAGTCCACAATCAGTTCTTTGGTCTTGTTAACATTCAGAGAGAGACAGTTGTCCTGGCACCATGATGTCAGTTGCTCCACTTCGTCCAAGTATGCCGTCTCATTGTTGTTGGAGATGAGACCCAGGACAACAGTATCATCAGCAAACTTGATGATGGAGGTGGAGCTGTGTGTGGACAAACAGTCATGGGTGTAGAGAGAGTAGAGCAGGGGACTCAGCACACAGCCCTGTGGAGCTCCAACACTCAGGGTGATGGAGGTGGAGGTGAACTGGCCTACTCTCACCGCCTGGGGTCTGCCAGTGAGGAAATCTTCAATCCAGAGGCAGAGAGAAGAATTCAGGCCTAGATCCAGGAGTTTGTGTGTTAGCTTAATGGGAACTATGGTGTTAAAGGCTGAGCTATAGTCAATAAATAGCAGCCTGACATAGTTCCCACTTTTGCTGTCGATGTGAGTGAGGCAGGAGTGAAGGACGTGAGAAATGGCATCTTCAGTCGATCTATTGGGACGATAGGCAAACTGAAGAGGGTCCAAAGTGTCAGGAATGGAGGAGCAAATGTTGTTTTTAATGAGTCTTTCAAAGACCTTCATGACTAAAGATGTGAGAGCCACTGGACGATAGTCATTTAGGCAAGAGGGTTTACTGATCTTAGGTACAGGGATGATGGAGGATCGTTTGAAGGAGGTGGGGACAACAGATGTAGCAAGGGACTCGTTGAATATGGATGTAAAGAGCCCTGCGAGCTGATCAGCACAGGACCGCAGAACACGACCTGAAATACCATCCGGCCCAGCAGCTTTCCTGACATCCACACGTTTGAGTGCCCTCCGAACCTCGTCCTCCGAGACAGAGATCACGTGACCGTTGCTGCTCTGAGGGACTCTCTCTGACGCGTCACTCGCCGGAGTCGCGCTGCCGCGATTACCATCAAAGCGAGCGTAGAAAGAGTTTAACTCGTTCACCAGCAACGGATCAGCTCTCACCTCTGCAGAGGATTTAGTTCCAAAAGCACAGATGGTTCTCAGTCCCTGCCACATCCGCCGGGAGTCGTTGAGTTGGAAATGAGATTCCACTCGGTCTTTATAGCGGAGTTTTGCGGCTTTAACGGCGCGCCGGAGGGCGTAACATGAAGCTTTGTACTCCCTCATATCCCCCGTTAGGAGACCGGCATTGTAAGCGGTGGTGCGCGAGTTTACTGCAGTGCGAATTGAACTGTCCACCCACGGTTTCTGATTAGGGAAGGACGTTATAGTTATTGTTTGTGTGGCTTGCTCTGTCAGTGTGTTAATAAAGCAGAGCGCCACTTCTGTGAACTCGCTGACGTCTTCAGAACTCGCGCGGAACATGTCCCAGTCGACGTCATCAAGAGCTGCCTGTAGCGTGATCTCTGAATGGGATGACCAGCGTTTGACTTCCCTCCTCACCGGGGGCTCTTGAACGAGCCTTTGTTTATATTCCGGTGTGAGGAAAATGGCGGCATGGTCCGATTTGCCAAAAGCTGGCTGTGAACGAGCTTTGTAGGCGTTCTTAAACGGAGAGTAGCAATGATCCAGTGTGTTTGCTCCTCGTGTGGGACAGGAGACATGCTGGTGAAAGTTTGGCAATACTTTCTTTAGGTTAGCTTTGTTAAAATCACCCGCGACGATGAAAGCAGCGTCGGGGTGTTTGTTTATGAAGCCGCTGGTCACATCATGGAGGGCAGATAAAGCCAGCCCCGTGTCTGCCTGTGGTGGAATATAAACGGCAGTGGTGATGACCGAGGAAAACTCCCTCGGCAGGTAGGAAGAGACAGGGTGGAAGAGACGTTCCTACTACAGGCCTAGGGTGACCACCCGTCCCGCTTTGTGTTGTACCGCACAGCATTTTCACCCCTTGTCCCGCATGTCGCATATTGAGAAAATGTCCCGCATTTTCATCAGTCTGTTGGTTTTTAATGATCATATTGAGAAAACATGCATGCGTTCTTTTGCCTTTTTAAGAAAGCATTTTATATATTATTTTTGCCTCATTGTTTTTCACCTATATTTAATAGCGCTTCGTCAGACGTAACATCCCGCCTTACACAAATAAAACAGCCGTTTTTTAAATCCTATCCAATGGTTGAAAGGAAAGGAGTAAACACGGTCACTAGTAGGTTGTGACGGCTGTCAATCAAAATGTGGAGCGGTGATTCGTTCCATGTCAGAAAACGAATGGATAATTCTGTAGGCTATATAAATTAATACATTTTAAATTCATGTTGTTTTATGTTTTATTTTTTCATTATTTATTTAGTTGGATTTTAGTTGCACGTGGGCAGAACTGTTTCAAAAGTAGTTATCTGCATGATGCCTGCTGCCTTTGGGCTCAGTGATGTTGAATTTAAGATTATACAACAGTTTCAGGTTATGCTTTAGTGTTGGTAACATGTCCCACATTGTCCCACACAAACTTAGTAATCGTCCCACATTTGGTTTGTTTGATGGTGGTCACCCTATACAGGCCACTTAAAGCTTTATATTAAGGTGCTTGACATTTAATAATGAACACATTCGACGGAGCACCCACATGACGGATTCTCTGACTGATGGTCTCCATTTCCACGCTTCCTCCGCTCGAGTTGTGAAAGATCTCGAGCAGTTACAGTAATCCTACACAGTCTCAGTAACAGAAACTGGAATGTCGTCTCGCTGTCCTAATCCAGTCTAGCCAGATTAATGATTACCAGGACTTTATTAACTAATCTTTAGTTAGTTACTCATTCACAAACTGACGCCACTTCACTGGAATCGCTTCAGCTCCTGCGGTCAGTTTGTAGTTTGTGGTGTTGTGTTGAAGCTCATGCCGATTAAACAGAGGGTTGTTGTGTTTTGTGTGATCGCCATGGTAACGCGCATGTGTGTGTGTGTGTGTGTGTGTGTGTGTGTGTGGTTTCCTTCCTCTTCACAGCTGTAGTGGTTTGCTTTAGTGGCTGGGGAACACATGATGAATAAATAGACTAGTTTCAGATCATCTCAGGTAACGCTCAGCTCTTCAGGAAACACTCGGACACACTTCGGAAGGGTTTACTTATTTTTAAACTATTCTCACTTGCTTGTAAATTTCACATCTGTGCCAATTGCCAACAACACATCGCATGGGTCAAAATTATACATTTTTCTTTTATGCCAAAAATCATCAGGATATTAAGATCATGTTCCATGAAGATATTTGGTAAATGTTCATATCATAAATGTATTATTAGTAGTAATAAGGACTTCATTTGGACAACTTTAAAGGAGATTTACTCAATATTTAGATATTTTTGCACCCTCAGATTCCAGATTTTCAAATATTGTCCAATCATAACAAACCACACATTAATGGAAAGATTATTTATTCAGCTTTTTTGATGTATACATCTCAATTTCAAATGAATTTTATGACTGGTTTTGTGGTCCAAGGTCACATGTGTAAACTTGAAAGTAGACAAAATAGTATTCTCTTGAAAACAAACTATATATAATAACATAATATATAATATAATTTTGTCTTATACTATGGGGCTGTTGAATGCTTGAATCTGATTGGTTGACAACGTTCTAAAGGCCAAAGTATACTTTTTTTGTAATTTTTTTGATTTTTGTAACTGTGTATGCCCAAGTTGTACATGCACATTTAATTTTGTTTTGCAGTAGGGGAAAGTGGGGTGAGTTGTGCCAGTTTGTGAGAACAATAACTTTGGATCTGGAATAAATTGTTTCAGAAATATAGCTTTTGGGTGGTCTCGTGGCACAACTTGCCCCTGGTGCGGGGTAAGTTGTGCCTTTGGGGAGAATACGTTGGGGTAAATTGTGCCAGTGATTTCTGGAGTAAAACAGAAAAAATTTTATTGTTATGAACTGTAATGCTATATGAAAGCAAGACACATTCAATATAAAATGGCTTTATTTAGATATCGTCCCTCTATTAAACTGCTGGAATGAGTCTTTGGGAAAACACAGAAAACTGAAATACTCAATATTTGATATTTGTGAATCATTTCAGGCAAAAAGGCATTGACCTGGAACGCTGTGTGTGGATTGTGTAGCGTATGAGAATAAAGTGACTGATTGGGTTTGGTGGTCTAGGTGGTCTGGATCGGGTCTTTTCTTTAAATGTGAAGATGGGCTTTCCATCCACTGACTTCTTACATGGCACAACTTAACCCTAACCCTTTGGCACAAATCACCCCAGACCCACAGGTTTGAAAAACTAGCATAATCCAGCAGTTAAGAGCTAACATCATGCTAACTAAAGGAGACCAGATTTCTGAAATGGAAACTGTGGACATTTCCTAATGAGTGGTCAAAATATCACTAAAATCTCATCTGCTATTATCTTTTAAATAAAAAACAGGGAAAATACATTTTTGAATGTTTTTGTTGTTTTTGTTGTTGTAGTTGTGGGCTCCCTATATTATTATTAACATTAATAATTATTATGATTTAGTTTGATTTTTAGGATTTTTGGTCTGGATTTAATACAATTCACCGCACCCACAAAAAGTTAATAGTAACCATTGTAAATAACAAGCAGTTCAAAACAATATGTTAATATGACTATAAACACATTACAAAAATAAAACAACATAAATATTACATTTTATAATTGTATTTAATATTTTAATGTTCACAAGTTTATACTAGGCTATATAAATGACTTATTTTTACTTTTGTGGTTGAAAATAATTCTTACTATCCTTAATTGGTCTTGTTATTTTGCATTTTAGGCTTGTTTTAAGCAGAAAGTGTGTGTATTCTGCGCATGTATTTGTTGCGAGTGTAATTGTTTAGGTTATTTTATAGTTAAGATGGTAATCACTGCTTTGCGACTGCGGAAATTTTGGGGACAAAACAATCCTGCACCCGTTGAGGCTCTGTTATAAAGCACATGCCAAATGTATTACTTAAATTTAACACGACCCATTTAACTACTTCCCCCCTTACACAAATCCCCCCACTCTCCCCTATCTACATTATACTTTAAGTATTATAAGTATTACACCAAGTATTACAAGTATTATTTTAAAAATACACATGAAAATGCACTATCCAAACTTAAAGGGCTGTAATTCAAGAATGCTTTGGAATATATACGTAAGTTTGGTCTTGTTTTAAAGCAGACACTCGGCAGATTATTGCTGAAGTGAAAGCAATAAAAAACAAAAAGTTGTGGAAGTTTAAATTTACTGTAAATAAAAAATACTGTACTAAATATTTTTTATTTTATATAAAATATATATTTTACAAAAAATGTTTAATCCAAAATTACTATAAAATCAAAGCCATATGTCTAAACAAGTTGTGTTCCAAATTTGAAGTTGATATCACAAAAATTGAAGTCCCCATGAGATGTTGTTTAGCCGCTGTACCAAAAGCATCCACCGGGTGTCATTGAAATTCCATTGATTGTTTTTTTATGTATTTTCCTGTAAATTTCTGTCCAAATATCACAAAACAGTCACCAAATATGTAACCTTGAGACTCAGACCTTTCCGACGATATGTGTTTTGTCAAGATTAGAAAAGATTTTGATTATAAAGTCGTTAAAATAAATGTTGTAATACGAAACATGAAACCGCCCTCTAAGAATTTAGAGTACCGTTTCCATGGTAACGCAATGTCCAATTTCAAAACGGTTTTCACAGGGTGAATTTTGAGTTCGTAAGCTTTCGAATGATACCTAATTTATGATAATTACTAAAATATATGATACAAAAAAAAAGGTGATCAAAAAAAGAGCACCAGGCGTCGTTAAGGCGGCTAAAGTAGTTCCAGGCATGTTTTGAGCCGCATTACAGTTCCATATCACTCCGCCCAATGAGTTAGTTTCAGGATTACCTCCTCGTGTGCATTATTTACTAATAATTTGACGGCCCGTCATCAATTACTCCTCAGTTATTTACAACTTTACAACTGGTGTGTTTGCTCAGAGTTGTGTTGAACAGCAGTGGCTGTGAGCAGAGCAGATGGTGGTAAATTAAAGATGAAGGACAGAAACCGGGTTAGAGTGAGCCTTGTCCAAGCACTCAGGCCTCGTTTAACTCAATAATTACACTAATCAGCTTCTCAGATGCTTGTTGCTTAGTAACTGGCGTTTCAGATGTTTGTCCGGCTGTTTATTACTTCTCAATTGCATATACATGTTGAGAATTATGCAAGCAGGATCAGGATTACAATGCAGTTCAATCAGTCCAATCATGGAGATCATGAAACTGTAGGGGATTCTCTGAACCTCATTCACTGCATCATATCACACTCTTTATTATGGGATGTGATCTACTGGGTTTACCTGGGAAGGAGAAATACAGTAAGAATATACAGTGTCAAGACATTGGCTTGAGAAAGCATGGCCAGAATGACGTTTGAAGCTTGAAGGTTTCAATTAGTTTCAAAGTTTGAAGGCTGGTTGCTAGGGTGTTGTCATATGGTTGCTAGGTTATTTTGGGTGGTTGCTGGGGTCTTTCCTTGTGGAAAGCTAGGGTATTCTGGCGGCTGTTAGAAGGTTGATGGGATGTTGATATGCAGTTGCAAGGGTATTCTGGGTGGTTACTAGGATGTTGCTAGGCAGTTGAGTATTCTGGGTGGTTGTTAGGGTATTCTGAGTGGTTGCTATGATATTGCTATGCAGTTGGGTTTCTGGATGGTTGTTAGGGTATTCTGAGTGGTTGCTATGATATTGCTATGCAGTTGGGTATTCTGAGTGGTTCCTTGGGTGTTGCTAGGGTGTTGCTATGCAATTGGATATTCTGGGTGGTTGCTAGGGGGTTGCTATATGGTAGCTATAATATTTTGTCTGGTTGCTAAGATGTTTCTTTATGGTAGCTAGGATATTTTGTCTGGTTGCTAAGATGTTTCTATATAGTCGCTAGGGTATTTTGGGTGGTTGCTAGGGTGTTGCTGTGCAGTTGGGTATTCTGGGTGGTTGCTAGGGTGTTGCTGTACAGTTGGGTATTCTGGGCGGCTGTTAGAAGGTTGATAGGATGTTGATATGCAGTTGCAAGGGTATTCAGGGTAGTTGCTAGGGAGTTGCTATGTGGTAGCTTAGGTATTTTGGGATGTTGCTATGCGGTTGGGTATTCTGAGTGGTTGCTAGGATATTGCTATTCAGTTGGGTATTCTGAGTGGTTGATTGCGTGTAACTATGCAGTTGGGTATTCTGGGTGGTTGCTAGGGTGTTGCTATACAGGAAGCTAGAATATTTTTGCTGGTTGCTAAGATGTTTCTATATGGTTGCTAGGATATTTTGTCTGGTTGCTAAGATGTTTCTATATGGTCGCTAGGCTGTTGCTGTGCAGTTGGGTATTCTGGGTGGTTTCTAGGATGTTGCTATGCTGTTGGGTATCCTGGGTGGTTGTTAGGGTATTCTGAGTGGTTGCTAGGATATTACTGTGCAGTTGGGTATTCTGAGTGGTTACTTGGGTGTTGCTAGGATGTTGCTGTGCGGTTGGGTATTCTGGGTGGTTGCTTGGGTGTTGCTATGCTGTTGGGTATCCTGGGTGGTTGTTAGGGTATTCTGAGTGGTTGCTAGGATATTGCTGTGCAGTTGGGTATTCTGAGTGGTTACTTGGGTGTTGCTAGGATGTTGCTATGCGGTTGGGTATCCGGGGTGGTTGTTAAGGTATTCTGAGTGGTTGCTAAGATAATGCTATGCAGTTGGTTATTCTGAGTGGTTGCTAAGATATTGCTATGCAATTGGGTATTCTGGGTGGTTGCTAGGGTGTTGCTATGCAGTAGCAATGATATTTTGGCTGGTTGCTAGGATGTTTCTATATGGTTGCAAGGGTATTTTGGGTGGTTGTTCTGAGTGGTTGCTAGGATGTTGCTATGCAGTTGAGTATTCTGGGTGGTTACTAGGGTGTTCTGGGTGATTTTAAGGGTGCTGCTATGCGATTGCAAGGGTATTTGTGGTGGTTGCTAGGGAGTTGCTATGTTGTAACTAAGGTATTTTGGGATGTTGCAATGCGGTTGGGTATTCTGGGTGGTTGTTAGGGTATTCTGAGTGGTTGCTAGGATAATGCTATGCAGTTGGTTATTCTAAATGGTTGCTAGGATATTGCTATGCAATTGGGTATTCTGGGTGGTTGCTAGGGTGTTGCTATGCAGTAGCAAGGATATTTTGGCTGGTTGCTAGGATGTTTCTATATGGTTGCTAGGGTATTTTGGGTGGTTATTCTGAGTGGTTGCTAGGATGTTGCTATGCAGTTGAGTATTCTGGGTGGTTGCTAGGGTGTTCTGGGTGATTTTAAGGGTGCTGCTGCTATGCAATTGCAAGGGTATTTGCGGTGGTTGCTAGGGAGTTGCTATGTTGTAACTAAGGTATTTTGGGATGTTGCTATGCGGTTGGGTATTCTGGGTGATTGCTAGGGTGTCCCTAGTCGTTGTTAAGATGTTGCTACATGGTTAATAGATAATGCTGGTTGATTGCTTTGGTAATGTTATGCTGTTGCTATGGTGTTTTGGGTAGTTGCTAAGGTATATATAAGATAACATATAAGATATTTCTATAATAATATATAAAATACAGTAACAACTGCAGTGAGGGATATTTGATTTAACATCCAAAGATGACACAAGAAGACATTGGCTCAAGGCTACAGGCGTTTACTGAGACTGGTTTGGATTGGACGGGTCTGATATGGCCGCATTCTGCATTACGTTATCAGTTACGTGTATTGAGCATTTCCTGCCCTACAGAAGATGAAGGTTTGATTCTGCTCTTGCTTTTCAGAGACAACATGGGAGAGGCCGTCCAGCACCCCGGGAACCCCGAGAACACCCGTCAAACACAAGCACTCTCTACCTGCAGGTATCCTTAGTAAAGACCCGAGAACTTACACACATTCTGCTAAAGTTCTGAGAACGCTCCCAGTTAGTAGGACAGATGGACATAAACCAGATTCACATGAGATTGGGACTCAACATGTTAGAGAGTGAGTCACTATAAACTCGTTCAATATTGTTGATAAATCTTCATAACAGATCAGCAGAAAGGAGTGTGAGATAGTCAAGTTAAAGGGTTAGTTCACCCAAAAATGTAAATTGTGTCATTAATGACTGAGCCTCATGTGGTTGGACACCCGTCAGACCTCCGTTCATCTTCAGACACAAATGAAGATATTTTAGTGTAAATCTGATGCTCTGAAAGGCCTCCATTGGCTCAACTTTACACTCTCAAGACCCTTAAAAGACACTAAAGACTAAAGTTACAAAGTCCATCTCACTACAGCGGCTCTACAATAACTTTATGAAGACGAGAATAGTTTTTGTGCGCAAAAAAACCCTAAATAACGACTTATATTGTGATGACGATTTCAAAACACAGCATCATGAAGCTTCGAAGCATTATGAATCAGTGAGTCAAATCATGATTCGGATTGTGTGTCAAACCGCCAAACTGCTGAAATCACGTGACTTTGGCGATTCAAACCGCTGAATCAACTCGCTGATTCATAACGCTCCGAACCGCTGAATCGACTCGCTGATTCATAACGCTCCGAACCGCTGAATCGACTCGCTGATTCATAACGCTCCGAACCGCTGAATCAACTCGCTGATTCATAACGCTCCGAACCGCTGAATCGACTCGCTGATTCATAATGCTCCGAACCGCTGAATCGACTCGCTGATTCATAACGCTCCGAACCGCTGAATCGACTCACTGATTCATAATGCTCTGAACCGCTGAATCGACTCGCTGATTCATAACGCTCTGAACCGCTGAATCGACTCACTGATTCATAACGCTCTGAACCGCTGAATCGACTCACTGATTCATAACGCTCTAAACCGCTGAATCGACTCACTGATTCATAACGCTCTGAACCGCTGAATCGACTCACTGATTTATAACGCTCTGAACCGTTGAATCGACTCACTAATTCATAACGCTCCGAACCGCTGAATCGACTCACTGATTCATAACGCTTCGAAGCTTCATGATGCAGTGTTTTGAAATCGGTCATCACTATATAAGTCGTTATTTAGGGTTTTTTTGTGCACAAAAACTATTCTCGTCTTCATAAAGTTATTGTAGAGCCGCTGTAGTGAGATGGACTTTGTAACTTTAGTCTTTAGTGTCTTTTAAGGGTCTTGAGAGTGTAAAGTTGAGCCAATGGAGGCCTTTCAGAGCATCAGCTTTACACTAAAATATCTTCATTTGTGTCTGAAGATGAACGGAGGTCTGACGGGTGTCCAACCACATGAGGCTCAGTCATTAATGACACAATTTACATTTTTGGCTGAACTAACCCTTTAATGATTGAGGCTCACAAACACCACCCCCTAGATCCTAGGACAGTTTCATTTGCCTTAAAACGCGTTCTGGAAATGAATCCCAGACTGGCGATGCGGTCTCAGACTTTTGGACCCCATTACAGATCCTCCCCAATCCATACCCGGATCAGCTAATGGAGCATCTCCTGTCCGCACCTCCGTCCTGAGAGCCCAACTGAGCTCGGTTTAGTACTCTTGATTTGATTTGCACCGGCTATCAGCATTTTACAATGTCTACCCGCACATCTCAATGACAGATGGACAGGATAGTAGTGTCCAGCGTGTGGACAGCACGCCATAAAGCAAATTAAATTATGACTCAAGAGAAATGAGTGTCATTGCACATGGACCGAGGAAACATGTCCATCACTCCCTTAAATGAGCCACGCCTGAGATTCTTCACAGTGATGGTTTTCATTTTTGAGAGAATTATTCTTTCAAGGCACTGATGTTGTGACAAACACACTGTACTCAATTTCTAGTGCTTTGTCTTTGTTAAATAACCTTGTGAGAGGATAAGATCTTCTCTGAATCAAATCTCACGTGTTCTTCCCGCAGTGAATGGATTTCATGCTAATGGCAGCCCGTTGCATCAGACCGAACATGCAGTCGTGCGGAAGGCCAGCACAGATCGACAGGTACGGCCCATCTCTCAGCTAATCTCCATCCATTAAAACAACATTCAGTGCAGAGTCAAGCTCAGATTCTATGAAATGCCAAGTTCTGTCATCAAACTCTGATGGGTCCTTAACGCAAACTGATGATATTTACAGTAGGGATGCACGAATCCAGATTTTTGGGCCGAATACCGAATCCACTGGCTAAGAATCTGCCGAATCCGAAGCCGAATACCCATTAAAGGGGTGATGAACTGAGAAATCAACTTTCCTTTGAGCCTTTGATAAATGAAAGTTAATCGTGACATGAGAATATCCTGTAAGTTTCAGAGCTGAAAACGTCCTTGTTAGTCAAAGAAAAGCTTTTATTGACACCAGGCCCAGCAAACGAGAGATCTCAGAATATGTCGATCATTATCGTTATAGAACGCAGAAGCTCCGCCTCTAGCCCCGCCCACTGACTCGTGGAGCTAAACGGGTTGTGCTACCGAGCGATAAACATGCGATTCCAGCTCACGTGTGTAAGACATTGCGTTTGTTCGCTTCATTTAACCGCGGATTCGTTTGTAAACAAGACACAGGTGGAGACTGGATCTGCAGACATATTGAGATTAAAACACAACGCTGTGCTTCTGGATCTGACAGGGACGCTGCAACACACGGATGTGAGGAAAACGTGTTTATATGTGTTAGTATTGCATTGTTATAGATGGTTTGATATCTATTGATTACACACCTTAGCACGCGCTCACAGGCTGGAGAAGCTGTTATTGGTTCATTCGGGATCAGACTCGGACTTGACTTTTTTAAAAGCCCAACGTCCTGGGCTGTGTGATTTTCAGCCTGCCGACGGGCTATCTTAAATAGTGAAATAACATTCCTTTCTTGCACACGCACGTGTGTGTGTGTGTGTGTGTGTACAGTTCGTGGTTATATTCACTGATCGGGCGACAACATTCCAATCAGTCGCGGGTGGATGAGAGATGAATCATTAGTTTGATAAAGATATTTTGCGAGTCCTGTGAGCGTTTCTCCAGATGCTTTCAAAACAATCCCCACATGTACTGAGAGGAGCTGAAGCTCATTAAATATGCAAATCTTATCCAATCCTAGCCGTGGGCGTTTACTTCAGTCTTCAGTGCGGCACGCCCATCAAAACCAACTGTTCTTCAGAGAGCCTCAAAACCAAGGCAGAAAATAGCCTATTACTGATTCATTATGAGGTTTCTGAATGCAAAAACCACACAAACGTCATTTAATGAAGTAAACAACGTCCACAGCAGTGTAGAGATGCTCATATTGCAAAATATGCTATGTGGTATTTGCTTTCCACCAGTCAGGAGCTTGTTCTACTGCTGTAATACCGCATAGCATATTTTGCAATATGAGCATATCTACACTGCTGTGGACGTTGTTTACTTCATTAAAGGTGTCATGAACTGGCTTTTTACATTTTTTTATACTGTTGTCTGAGGTCAACTTATGACGTTCGCGTGGTTTTTACATTCAGAAACATCATTGTAACTATAATTGTTTGCTCAGTAAAATAAACCCGTGAATAAAGTGTCTTTTTAACGGCCACAGACACCAACCCAACCGCTGGGATAAAACAACCCAACCGCTGGGATAAAACAACCCAACCGCTGGGATAAGACAACCCAACCGCTGGGATAAAACAACGCAACCGCTGGGATAAAACAACCCAACCGCTGGGATAGAACAACCCAACCGCTGGGATAAAACAACGCAACCGCTGGGATAAGACAACCCAACCGCTGGGATAAAACAACCCAACCGCTGGGATAAGACAACCCAACCGCTGGGATAAAACAACCCAACCGCTGGGATAAGACAACCCAACCGCTGGGATAAAACAACCCAACCGCTGGGATAAGACAACCAAACCGCTGGGATAAAACAACCCAACCGCTGGGATAAAACAACCCAAACGCTGGGAAAAAACAACCCAACCGCTGGGATAAAACAACCCAACCACTGGGATAAAACAACCCAACCACTGGGATAAAACAACCCAAACGCTGGGAAAAAACAACCCAACCGCTGGGATAAAACAACTCAACCGCTGTGATAAAACAACCCAACCGCTGGGATAAAACAACCCAACCGATGTGATAAAACAACCCAACCGCTGGGATAAAACAACCCAACCACTGGGATAAAACAACCCAACCGCTGGGATAAAACAACCCAACCGCTGGGATAAGACAACCCAACCGCTGGGATAAAACAACGCAACCGCTGGGATAAAACAACCCAACCGCTGGGATAGAACAACCCAACCGCTGGGATAAAACAACGCAACCGCTGGGATAAGACAACCCAACCGCTGGGATAAAACAACCCAACCGCTGGGATAAGACAACCCAACCGCTGGGATAAAACAACCCAACCGCTGGGATAAGACAACCCAACCGCTGGGATAAAACAACCCAACCGCTGGGATAAGACAACCAAACCGCTGGGATAAAACAACCCAACCGCTGGGATAAAACAACCCAAACGCTGGGAAAAAACAACCCAACCGCTGGGATAAAACAACCCAACCACTGGGATAAAACAACCCAACCACTGGGATAAAACAACCCAAACATTGGGAAAA
Organism: Gobio gobio; assembly: GCF_949357685.1. Taxonomy (NCBI): domain Eukaryota; kingdom Metazoa; phylum Chordata; class Actinopteri; order Cypriniformes; family Gobionidae; genus Gobio; species Gobio gobio. Next base: position 49,576,791 of record NC_137113.1, on the reverse strand, counting down.
AACAACCCAACCGCTGGGATAAAACAACTCAACCGCTGGGATAGAACAACCCAACTGCTGGGATAAAACAACCCAACCGCTGAGATAGAACAACCCAACTGCTGGGATAAAACAACCCAACCGATGTGATAAAACAACCCAACCGCTGGGATAACACAACCCAACCGATGTGATAAAACAACCCAACCGCTGGGATAACACAACCCAACCACTGGGACAAAACAACCCAACCGCTGGGATAAAACAACCCAAACGCTGGGCTAATACAACCCAACCGCTGGAATAAAACAACCCAACCGCTGGGATAACACAACCCAACCGCTGGGATAAAACAACCCAACCGCTGGGATAACACAACCCAACCGCTGGGATAAGACAACCCAACCGCTGGAATAAAACAACCCAACCGCTGGGATAAGACAACCCAACCGCTGGGATAAAACAACCCAACCGCTGGGATAAGACAACCCAACCGCTGGGATAAAACAACCCAACCGCTGGGATAAAACAACCCAACCGCTGGGATAAAACAACCCAACTGCTGGGATAAAACAACCCAACCGCTGGGATAAAACAACCCAAACGCTGGGAAAAAACAACCCAACCGCTGGGATAAAACAACCCAACCGCTGGGATAAAACAACCCAACCACTGGGATAAAACAACCCAACCACTGGGATAAAACAACCCAAACGCTGGGAAAAAACAACCCAACCGCTGGGATAAAACAACTCAACCGCTGTGATAAAACAACCCAACCGCTGGGATAAGACAACCCAACCACTGGGACAAAACAACCCAACCGCTGGGATAAAACAACCCAAACACTGGGCTAATACAACCCAACCGCTGGGATAACACAACCCAACCGCTGAGATAGAACAACCCAACTGCTGGGATAAAACAACCCAACCGCTGAGATAGAACAACCCAACTGCTGGGATAAAACAACCCAACCGATGTGATAAAACAACCCAACCGCTGGGATAACACAACCCAACCACTGGGACAAAACAACCCAACCGCTGGGATAAAACAACCCAAACGCTGGGCTAATACAACCCAACCGCTGGGATAAAACAACCCAACCGCTGGGATAAAACAACCCAACCGCTGGGATAACACAACCCAACCGCTGGGATAACACAACCCAACCGCTGGGATAAAACAACCCAACCGCTGGGATAAAACAACCCAACCGCTGGAATAAAACAACCCAACCGCTGGGATAACACAACCCAACCGCTGGAATAACACAACCCAACCGCTGGGATAAAACAACCCAACCGCTGGGACAAAACAACCCAAACGCTGGGATAATACAACCCAACCGCTGGAATAAAACAACCCAACCGCTGGGATAAAACAACCCAACCGCTGGAATAAAACAACCCAACGGCTGGGATAACACAACCCAACCGCTGGAATAAAACAACCCAACCGCTGGGATAAAACAACCCAACCGCTGGGATAGAACAACCCAACCGCAGGGATAACACAACCCAACCGCTGGGATAAAACAACCCAACCGCTGGGATAAAACAACCCAACCGATGTGATAAAACAACCCAAACCCAAACTCTACTCTGATCTGACACACCAGTACTTTCCTCAATCCGCCTGGAAACGAGCCGTGTTTATAATAGTGTTCTTTAGGGGTTTGATGATCTTCCACCTGCAGCCTCTGAGCTGTGGAGCGTCTCAGTTCCTCCAGTGATGGTCAGGGATGGCTCTGGTCCTGTTTGAGTGGCCATCAGCTGTGATCGGGCTATGCAAGACTAACTATCAGCAAGCCATCCGTTGGCTGATTCCCCGAAAATGCCTCTCAACACAGCAACATCAGCTCAACCAATAGCGTGGGTTTGGGGGCGGGACTATCAGTTCGTCCATCCAATAGAAAAGCAGGGGAGTGTTTGGGAAATGACACACTTCACCTGAGCGTTCACTAAAGATGCAGCAGATATCATCTATGAAAGAGAAGAGAACGAAGGGACTTCTCTCTCCGCTCTCTCATCATCCCTCCCTCTTCCTCTTCTTCCTCCTCCTCCTCTTCCTCCTCTTCCTCATGATGACAGATTATAGAGAGCAACTCTCACAATCACAGCATGTCTGACACTCGGCTCTCTCTCTTCTCCCAGAGTCCCGGCTCAACATCCCCCGTCAGGAAGCAGGAGTGTGAATCCACAGTAACTGTGAGTAAAACAAACGTGTGTGTGTGTGTGTGTGTGTGTTGTAGATTAAACTGCATGACAACAAAACAGCGGGAGATTCATGGTGCATTTCAAGCAAACATATTGTGTCACATATGTGAGAGAAACGCTTGACAAACAAGAACAAATGTAGGACGGGGCTTGATTCTGAAGGGATGGTTGTGGTTTGCTATTGGCCGAGCTCCTGTGAGTGACAGCTGGCCCCGCCCTCGTCCTCAGAGAAGAGATGAAGTGATTCTGATATCATTACAGATCGATGTTGAAACTTCATCCCGCCGGGGGAAGCAGGCTCTCCAGTGTCCGCTTTGAGTTTCTGTTGTAATCGATGTCTTTGTGCACAATAAACAACACAATAAGACGCCACATGCTCTGCTGCCATGGCAACAGCGGACTCACGATGCCAGGATGAGAGAGATGATCAGAGCTGATGCAGGCGAGCATAGACTCAGAGAAGGGAAACACAGCTCACAGAAGGTTTTGCTAACATTCCCATTGAGTTAGGACATTTATTCTGCAGATTTAAACCCCGGTTTCACAGACGAGGCATGAGATAGACTTAAGAACGCCTTATTGAGCTGTTTAAACTGAAAGCACATCTGAAAATATGTCCCGAGATGCACACCAGTAATGTTTATAAAAGTTGAGCTAAGGCCTAACCCTGGTTTAATCTGAGCCCTGTCTGTCAAACCAGGCCAAAATGTCCCGTTTTCAAATGTTTGAAAAACGTTATTTCTTGGTTGTACAAACGTTAGGAGAACATGAATAACATCATGAGAATGTTTCAGAAGAAAAAAACTTTTTTGTATAAATAATGTTTTTGTGCTACACTGCAAAAAATGCTTTTCTTAGTATTTTTGTCTTGTTTCTGGTCCAAACATCTAAAAATTCTCAAAACAAGAAGCATTTACTAGGCAAATAAAAATTATTGTCTTGTTTTGGGGGTAAATAACTCAAAATGAAGCGAGTTTTTGCTTAAAATAAGCAGAATAATCTGCCAATGGGGTAAGCAAAATGATCTTAATTCAAACAGAAAACAAGATTATTTTGCTTATCCCATTGGCAGATTATTTTAAGCAAAAACTCCCTTCATTTTGAGTTATTTTCCCCCAAAACAAGACAAAAACTTTTGCTTGTCTAGTAAATGCTTCTTAATGGAAGATTTTTTAGATATTCGGACTGAAAACAAGACAAAAATACTAAGAAAGAAAAGCGTTTTTTCCAGTGTAACATTTTGAGAACATCTTTAAAGGATGAGTTGGCTTTATTTTCGAGGAACTGAAGAGCAAAATTCTGTACCTGACAACAAAAAAACGATGACCCTTTATTATCCCATATTTTATCCGTTTATAAGGATGAGTTCCCTTCAGAATGAACATGACCAGAACGTTGGGAAAAGGCTTTAATAAGCAATTTTTGATCTGGAAAATTCTGAAATCACTACAAGGCGTAACTATTAGTGATGGACTTCTCCAATTGATCAATTTGCTGAAATTTACCAAGTGTGTCCATAAGACGCAATGCAGTCAGAGAGGTGGCGAAACGCGGCTCTCGAGTGAGCAAACTGTAGGAGATTTATGATTGCAATAATCTGGACAGACGAGTATCAGACGTGAGTCACTGTCTGACGGGACACAAAGAGCTCTTCAAGAGTTACCACGACTTACACTGGAGCACAACAAATCATCTAATGATGTTTTTGAAACTTAGATTGCGAAAATTACTTTCACTTTTCCCCGCAAACAGGGAACATTCGCAGAACGTTCGGCGAGGTTCTCTCAAAGTTCCTCTGATGGTTTTTAAATGTACACCGCAAAAAACAAGTCATTTTACTCATCTAGTGAAAGCATCTTGATTTAAGAATATTTAGATATTGAGACGAAAACAAGACAGAAATACTAAATAAGAAAAGCATTTTGTGCAGTGTAAACGTTCACATAACCACTGAATGTTTAATGTTTTCATAACTTAATGGGAACATTTTTTTTTAAATGTAACTATGATGATATAAGAATAACTTCATCTCTTCTCTGATGACCGATAAGCGAAATCAAAATGCACGTTTCTTATCGAATCACCGGTTCTGGGTAATTTGGAACCGGTTCTCGATACCCATCCCTAATGACCATTAGCCGACATTACAGAACCATGAACATGCACAAGCGTCGCTAAAAGATTGTAATATCGACCTCAAATCTGAAGGTGATTAAAGTCACACTGCAAAAAATGCTTTTCTTACTTAGTATTTTTGTCTTGTTTTTAGTCCGAATATCTAAAAAATCTTCCATTAAGAAGCATTTACTAGACAAGCAAAAGTTTTTGTCTTGTTTTGGGGGAAAATAACTCAAAATTAAGGGAGTTTTTGCCTAAAACAATCTGCCAATGGGGTAAGCAAAATAATCTTGTTTTCTGTTTGAATTAAGATTATTTTGCTTACCCCATTGGCAGATTATTTTGCTTATTTTAAGCAAAAACTCGCTTCATTTTTAGTTATTTTCCCCCAAAACAAGACAAAAACTTTTGCTTGTCTAGTAAATGCTTCTTAATGTAAGATTTTTTTGATATTTGGACTGAAAACAAGACAAAAATACTAAGTAAGAAAAGCATTTTTCGCAGTGCACGAAGACAAAACGATTTATCAGTGCACATCATTATTGAGTCAGAATACCTTCCTCTCTTCTCTGAGGATGAGGGCGGGGCCACCTGTCACTCACATGAGATCAGCCAATAGCAAACCACAACCATCCAATCAGAATCAAGCCTACATTTGTTCTTGTTTGCAAAGCGATTTGCTCAGATGTATGGCACAATGTTTACTTGAAACGCACCATTGTATTGTGGTTGTGAACCTGTGATTTGTCTCATAAATCCACATTATGATGGTCAGAATGAGATGTTTTGCTTATTTCCGCACTCCTACTGTATTGGTCAGGAGATTTACTGTCACCTTCGGTCACCAAACAGCAAATCAAATCATCTGACGCCAGTGCCAATGGCTGCTGGATTACTGTTAGCTCTTTTTGTCTTTTCACCAACACATTCCTCTCAAGACCAGCAGACAAAAGAGGAATGAACTGACCCGTGCTGACCGTCAGATCCTTTCACGCAGGCTTAAGATGAAGTCCGTCCAGCATTCCTGACACACAAAGGATGCTTTGACCGCTGTTTTCAGTTCGCTTCGAGTAGGAATTACTTCAAGGCCCTGAGGTAGTCTTCAGGTTATCTTCATTTAAACACACACACTGTCATTGAGAGAACTTCCTTTCACATAACTGGGATGTTTGGTGACATGGAGAGCAGATAGTCCTGTGTTTCAGACTTTATTATCGTCATGAGAACCAATGCAAACACACACTGAATCCTCTTTTATCTCTCCACCGTCTACACAAGTCTCTCTCACAGGATTAGTGTGAGGATCATGAGGAACTTAAGATCGTTGTGCAACCAGTCAATGCACATACTTTGTGTGTTTACCCAGATCAAATCCAGTTTCAGATAAACCAGAAGTGAGACAATGGTTGCAATATGAGGCCAGTTCTGTCCGTTTCCTCATTTGGCGTAATATGAATGCTGAGCAGAAATTAAATATTAGGCAACATGGGGAGTGTTGCTGTGAGCACATTGCTGACAACCAAGGGGAATTTTCATTTGCCACCAATGCACACGTCAGCATGAGACATTCCTCATGAGACAGACCCGTTTGCATCAATGAAGTGTGGCTATAATTTGGAAAAAACACAGAGCAGGGTTGATCTTACTGGTGTAATGCAGGAATTGGATGTATCGTAGGGGATGATTGCTGGACTCTGGTCCCAGGCAAAAAAAGTGTCTTTTAAGGGTCTTGAGAGTGTAAAGTTGAGCCAATGGAGGCCTTTCAGAGCATCAGATTTACACTAAAATATCTTCATTTGTGTCTGAAGATGAACGGAGGTCTGACGGGTGTCCAACCACATGAGGCTCAGGCATTAATGACAGAATTTACATTTTTGGGTGAACTAACCCTTTAAAGAGTTATAGGCCTACAGTGTGTGTGCTTTAAGTGTCAAAATACGTTTTGCAATCACTGTATCAAGAATGACAATTTCTTGTAATCAAGAAACTAGAAAAATACATAAAGCATCAAGTATGAGATGGTCTGAAGGGTTTTGAATACTGCTTTGTTTAAGGTCCTTTCACAGCTGGTCGGGCTCCACTGTAATTGTTAAACAGCTGTTTCTGAAACACAATCGCTTGAGCAGTCACTGTTTACTGAGTCTGTGTACAGTAACAGTACAGGCACAGATCACACATGGCACTTCATTATGATTACAAGCAGTTTATTGCTCTTAAATGTGCACGAACATAAGCTGTGATTGCAGGTGTGTTGTCATCACATGACCAGCTGTGAGCCTTTTATCAAAATAAGGTAAAATAGGCTTTTCCACTTCTGAAAGACGTCCTCCAACAATAAACGGATGAAATCAAGTCCATGATTGAGAGTGATACACATGTAAATAATCAAGTTAATATTGAGTAACTCACATTTCAGTCGCAAGATCAGGTGCTTTTCATAAACGAATCCACAGCAGAATCACGAGTGTCTCCGAGCAGCAGTGAATCGCTCCTGTATAAAGCATCACGAGATGAACGATTCAATGACTCACTCATAAAGCCTGTTTCGTTCCTGAATGGATCAGTGTTATTGAATGAATGATTCAATGACTCACTCATAAAGTCAGTCGCCTGTTTCGTTCCTGAAAGAATCAGTGTTGTTGAATGAATGATTCAATGACTCGCTCATAAAGCCTGTTTCGTTCCTGAATGGATCAGTGTTATTGAATGAATGATTCAATGACTCACTCATAAAGCCTGTTTCGTTCCTGAATGGATCAGTGTTATTGAATGAATGATTCAATGACTCACTCATAAAGTCAGTCGCCTGTTTCGTTCCTGAAAGAATCAGTGTTGTTGAATGAATGATTCAATGACTCACTCAGAAAGTGAGTCGCCTGTTTTGTTCCTGAATGAATCAGTGTTGTTGAATGAATCAGTGTTGTTGAAAATTGACAAAATGGACCCAGCAGTTGCTTTGTTACGTCTACACCAGGGGAATCGGCCAATTGAAAATTATGTGGCAGATTTTTGCGAGTTATGTCATTTGGTGGGATTTAAGGATGTTGCCTTAAAGGACATTTTTCGCCATGGACAAAATAACTTTCTTGCGTACATCATGCCTGACAATACCTCTCACTGGACACTGGAGCCAAGCGACATCTCCTGTCCACGTCCAAAGCCAAGCAACGTCTCCTGTCCACGTCCAGAGTCCAGTGAGGGCTCCAGCCCGGGACCAGAGTTCAGCGAGGGTTCCAGCCACTGACCAGAGTCCAGCGAGGGCTCCAGCCCGGGACCAAAGTCCAGCAAGGGCTCCAGCCCGGGACCAGAGTCCAGCGAGGGCTCCAGCCACTGACCAGAGTCCCGCGAGGGCTCCAGCCCGGGACCAGAGTCCAACAAGGGCTCCAGCCTCTGACCAGAGTCCAGCGAGGGCTCCAGCCCGGGACCAGAGTCCAGCAAGGGCTCCAGCCTCTGACCAGAGTCCAGCGAGGGCTCCAGCCCGGGACCAGAGTCCAGCGAGGGCTCCAGCCCGGGACCAGAGTCCAGCAAGGGCTCCAGCCCGGGACCAGAGTCCAGCGAGGGTTCCAGCCCGGGACCAGAGTCCAGCGAGGGCTCCAGCCTGGGACCAGAGTCCAGAGAGGGTTCCAGCCACTGACCAGAGTCCAGCGAGGGTTCCAGCCCGGGACCAGAGTCCAGCGAGGGCTCCAGCCCGGGACCAGAGTCCAGCGAGGGCTCCAGCCTGGGACCAGAGTCCAGCAAGGGCTCCAGCCACTGACCAGAGTCCAGCAAGGGCTCCAGCCTCTGACCAGAGTCCAGCAAGGGCTCCAGCCCAGGACCAAAGTCCAGCGAGGGCTCCAGCCCGGGACCAGAGTCCAGCGAGGGTTCCAGCCCGGGACCAGAGTCCAGCGAGGGCTCCAGCCCGGGACCAGAGTCCAGCGAGGGCTCCAGCCCGGGACCAGAGTCCAGCGAGGGTTCCAGCCCGGGACCAGAGTCCAGCGAGGGCTCCAGCCCGGGACCAGAGTCCAGCAAGGGCTCCAGCCCAGGACTAGAGTCCAGCGAGGGTTCCAGCCCGGGACCAGAGTCCAGCGAGGGTTCCAGCCCGGGACCAGAGTCCAGTGAGGGTTCCAGCCACTGACCAGAGTCCAGAGAGGGTTCCAGCCACTGACCAGAGTCCAGCAAGGGCTCCAGCCTCTGACCAGAGTCCAGCAAGGGCTCCAGCCCGGGACCAGAGTCCAGCGAGGGCTCCAGCCACTGACCAGAGTCCAGCAAGGGCTCCAGCCTCTGACCAGAGTCCAGCAAGGGCTCCAGCCCGGGACCAGAGTCCAGCGAGGGTTCCAGCCCGGGACTAGAGTCCAGCGAGGGCTCCAGCCACTGACCAGAGTCCAGCAAGGGCTCCAGCCTCTGACCAGAGTCCAGTGAGGGCTCCAGCTCGGGACCAGAGTCCAGCGAGGGCTCCAGCCACTGACCAGAGTCCAGCAAGGGCTCCAGCCCGGGACCAGAGTCCAGCAAGGGCTCCAGCCCGGGACCAGAGTCCAGCGAGGGTTCCAGCCCGGGACTAGAGTCCAGCGAGGGCTCCAGCCACTGACCAGAGTCCAGCAAGGGCTCCAGCCTCTGACCAGAGTCCAGTGAGGGCTCCAGCCACTGACCAGAGTCCAGAGACGGCTCCAGCCACTGACCCCCTAGCTCCGCCCAAGAATATTTTGGGGAGGGCAATGGGTACCTTGAAAAGGCCACGCCTCTGTGGCCTCCTGAACTTCCTGCACCACCATGGCTCAATGAACTGCCAGAGCTGCCATGGCTCCCTGAAATTATCCACGGCCCGTCTCTGCCATGCCTAGATCCATGTCCTGTCCCCCTGCACGGGCCTGGACCTCCATCCCTCCCCCAAGACCGCCCTCCTAGACTTTTGTTTGTTTAGTGTGGTTGTGTTGGGCGTCGGGGGCCACCCATAGAGGGGGGGGGGGGGGGGGGTGACTGTCACGGCGTGTTTGGGTTCATCTTAAACTTGCGTCCAGTGGACTAACGTTACAGTAACACAATTAGTTTATTTTTACTGGAGTAACGCAATATTGTAATGCATTACTTTTCAAAGTAACTTCCCCCAACACTGCAAACTGACTGAACTAATGCTAGTAGAATCTATATTTGAGCACGGATGATTGTGTGTCTGTGTTCCCTTGTTTATTTTTCCAAATGAGCTGTTAATGACGGCCATGATACCGGACCTCAGCTAATGGTCATGATGCATTTCTGTAATCGGTCAGTTCAGAGCATGTCCTCCTAAAGCGGAGAAGAAGTTTAGTCAGTTTCTGAGTTTTCTTTCTCTTCCCTCTGCAGATCAACTGCGTGACGTTCCCTCTTCCACTGCACATGTCTGAACAGCAGCTGCTCAAACCAGACGAGTGGAGCTACTGTGATTATTTTTGGGTAAGAACGTCTCTGAAAAACCTCAAGGACTCGGTTGCATGGTTTCAGAAAGCCTCACAAACACCCCCTCACAGTGCAAATGACACATCTTTATACTATCTGACAGCATGAATCCCATAAAGCATCTGTAGTGGTCTAGTTCGGCTTGTGAATATTGTGAACAAACCTCCCGTGTTTTCTATCTGTCCATCCAGGCGGACAGGAAGGACCCGCAGGGAAGCGCTGGCGTCTCCGGATTCGAGGTGTTGCTGCAGAAACAGCTGAAGGGAAAGCAGATGCAGAAAGAGATGGCCGAGTTTGTGCGGGAGAGGTAAACTCCAGATCTCAGGCTGTTCAGATTCATCACACTATCTGTTAATTGAGAGGAGAGTGGGTTTGGACACTAGTCATGACCAACACATGACCCTGAAGTGTCTGAGAGACCGTGATTAGACTCCCCCTGAAACTGCCTCATCGAATCGGCATCCTCAATAAACCCGTCTCCGGCGTGATGACTCCGATTGTTTGAATATTACAATTTAATAATTGTTAAATCGATATGTCATCCTCAATAAACCCGTCTCCGGCGTGATGACTCCGATTGTTTGAATATTACAATTTAATAATTGTTAAATCGATATGTCATCCTCAATAAACCCGTCTCTGGCGTGATGACTCCGATTGTTGGAATATTACAATTTAATAATTGTTCAATCGATATGTCATCCTCAATAAACCCGTCTCCGGCGTGATGACTCTGATTGTTCGAATATTAAAATTTAATAATTGTTAAATCGATATGTCATCCTCAATAAACCCGTCTCCGGCGTGATGACTCCGATTGTTTGAATATTAAAATTTAATAATTGTTAAATCGATATGTCATCCTCAATAAACCCGTCTCCGGCGTGATGACTCCGATTGTTTGAATATTACAATTTAATAATTGTTAAATCGATATGTCATCCTCAATAAACCCGTCTCTGGTGTGATGACTCCGCTTGTTGGAATATTACAATTTAATAATTGTTAAATCGATATGTCATCCTCAATAAACCCGTCTCTGGTGTGATGACTCCGCTTGTTGGAATATTACAATTTAATAATTGTTAAATCGATATGTCATCCTCAATAAACCCGTCTCCGGCGTGATGACTCCGATTGTTTGAATATTACAATTTAATAATTGTTAAATCGATATGTCATCCTCAATAAACCCGTCTCCGGCGTGATGACTCCGATTGTTTGAATATTACAATTTAATAATTGTTAAACCGATATGTCATCCTCAATAAACCCGTCTCTGGCGTGATGACTCTGATCTTTCGAATATTACAATTTAATAATTGTTAAATCGATATGTCATCCTCAATAAACCCGTCTCTGGCGTGATGACTCTGATCTTTCGAATATTACAATTTAATAATTGTTAAATCGATATGTCATCCTCAATAAACCCGTCTCCGGCGTGATGACTCTGATTGTTCGAATATTAAAATTTAATAATTGTTAAATCGATATGTCATCCTCAATAAACCCGTCTCCGGCGTGATGACTCCGATTGTTCGAATATTAAAATTTAATAATTGTTAAATCGATATGTCATCCTCAATAAACCCGTCTCCAGCGTGATGACTCCGATTGTTCGAATATTAAAATTTTATAATTGTTAAATCGATATGTCATCCTCAATAAATCCGTCTCTGGCGTGATGACTCCGATTGTTGGAATATTACAATTTAATAATTGTTAAATCGATATGTCATCCTCAATAAACCCGTCTCCGGCGTGATGACTCTGATCTTTCGAATATTACAATTTAATAATTGTTAAATCGATACGTCATCCTCAATAAACCCGTCTCCGGCGTGATGACTCTGATTGTTCGAATATTAAAATTTAATAATTGTTAAATCGATATGTCATCCTCAATAAACCCGTCTCCGGCGTGATGATTCTGATCTTTCGAATATTACAATTTAATAATTGTTAAATCGATATGTCATCCTCAATAAACCTGTCTCCGGCGTGATGACTCCGATTGTTTGAATATTACAATTTAATAATTGTTAAATCGATATGTCATCCTCAATAAACCTGTCTCCGGCGTGATGACTCCGATTGTTTGAATATTACAATTTAATAATTGTTAAATCGATATGTCATCCTCAATAAACCCGTCTCCGGCGTGATGACTCTGATTGTTCGAATATTAAAATTTAATAATTGTTAAATCGATATGTCATCCTCAATAAACCCGTCTCCGGCGTGATGACTCCGATTGTTCGAATATTAAAATTTAATAATTGTTAAATCGATATGTCATCCTCAATAAACCCGTCTCCGGCGTGATGATTCTGATATTTCGAATATTACAATTTAATAATTGTTAAATCGATATGTCATCCTCAATAAACCCGTCTCCGGCGTGATGACTCTGATTGTTGGAATATTACAATTAAATAATTGTTAAATCGATATGTCATCCTCAATAAACCCGTCTCCGGCGTGATGACTCCGATTGTTGGAATATTACAATTTAATAATTGTTAAATCGATATGTCATCCTCAATAAACCCGTCTCCGGCGTGATGACTCTGATTGTTCGAATATTAAAATTTTATAATTGTTAAATCGATATGTCATCCTCAATAAACCCGTCTCCGGCGTGATGACTCTGATTGTTCGAATATTACAATTTTATAATTGTTAAATCGATATGTCATCCTCAATAAACCCGTCTCCAGCGTGATGACTCCGATTGTTGGAATATTACAATTTAATAATTGTTAAATCGATATGTCATCCTCAATAAACCCGTCTCCGGCGTGATGACTCCGATCTTTCGAATATTACAATTTAATAATTGTTAAATCGATATGTCATCCTCAATAAACCCGTCTCCGGCGTGATGACTCTGATTGTTGGAATATTACAATTAAATAATTGTTAAATCGATATGTCATCCTCAATAAACCCGTCTCCGGCGTGATGACTCTGATTGTTGGAATATTACAATTAAATAATTGTTAAATCGATATGTCATCCTCAATAAACCCGTCTCCGGCGTGATGACTCCGATTGTTGGAATATTACAATTTAATAATTGTTAAATCGATATGTCATCCTCAATAAACCCGTCTCCGGCGTGATGACTCTGATTGTTCGAATATTAAAATTTTATAATTGTTAAATCGATATGTCATCCTCAATAAACCCGTCTCCGGCGTGATGACTCTGATTGTTCGAATATTACAATTTTATAATTGTTAAATCGATATGTCATCCTCAATAAACCCGTCTCCGGCGTGATGACTCCGATTGTTGGAATATTACAATTTAATAATTGTTAAATCGATATGTCATCCTCAATAAACCCGTCTCCGGCGTGATGACTCCGATCTTTCGAATATTACAATTTAATAATTGTTAAATCGATATGTCATCCTCAATAAACCCGTCTCCAGCGTGATGACTCCGATCTTTCGAATATTACAATTTAATAATTGTTAAATCGATATGTCATCCTCAATAAACCCGTCTCCAGCGTGATGACTCCGATCTTTCGAATATTACAATTTAATAATTGTTAAATCGATATGTCATCCTCAATAAACCCGTCTCTGGCGTGATGACTCCGATTGTTGGAATATTACAATTTAATAATTGTTAAATCGATATGTCATCCTCAATAAACCCGTCTCTGGCGTGATGACTCCGATTGTTGGAATATTACAATTTAATAATTGTTAAATCGATATGTCATCCTCAATAAACCCGTCTCCGGCGTGATGACTCTGATTGTTCAAATATTACAATTTAATAATTGTTAAATCGATATGTCATCCTCAATAAACCCGTCT
>NC_137113.1:49550724-49558224 GCF_949357685.1 Gobio gobio | reverse complement strand
TTTGCATTGCGTGAGGCGCCTCATTGTCATTTCGGACTTATAACAAAAAACAGAACAATGTCTAAAAGCTGATATGTGACAAAGTGTACAGCAAACAAGCTAAACAACACAGATATGAGTTTTTATAAGCTGTCGACCCAAAAAAACTAACGTTTAAAAAGATAAAAGTGGATAAAGGCAGTAAAACGTGACGCTTCAGCTGAAGAATGGGGACATTTGGGATCCTGACACTCAGTAGGTGTGTTTACATGGAGCACTGTAATCGGTTTTAAAGTCCAATCCGAATGAAAATGCTCCATATAAACACCTCAATCGGAATTAAAACCCTAAACCGAATGAAAGTGTAATGGGTTTGAGAGGGGTGGGAAAAACCTTTTCATGAACCGATCAAATGGAAAATTCCACCATGTAAACGACCTGTAAAGTTCATCTTTCTGAGGTATTAAACTTTTTTATTTGATAACAAGTTATGAACATAATGTTGGAATAATGACACAGAGGCTACAGCATCTCATCTGGACAGCGTTTGACCTATAGGCTTCAACTGCGCCTGACTGAAGAATTTATTTTTCTGAGGTGATTCTTACACTTTACCACAAATAATAAATAGCTTTTATAAAACTGTATAAGTGCTGGTGGCCGTTGAGAGTTGCCATGGCAACGGGGAACATTCAAGCTGCTGGACAGGACGTGTCGATATCTCTCTATTTCTCTCAATATTTCTGACTAAGTTAGCCTATATAAGTTCAACAACTGCTTCAAATTGGTTAAGTAACATTACCCACGGTCTACTTTTTTTACTTTTGTTAATATTTATAGCCTACCTCTGTGATTTTGGTATCTTTCCTTAATCATCTGAATGCGTTTAGTTAGCCTAATGATGAATGTTTCACCGTATGTTTTTATTAGGGCTGTCAAAAGATTAATCGCGATTAATCGCATCCAAAATAAAAGTTTGTGTTTGCATAATATATGTTTTTGTACTCTGTTAATTATTATTTATATATAAATACACACACATTCATGTATATATTTAAGAAATATTTGCATGTATATACTGTATATACATTTATATAATCTATAATATATATAAGTATAAATGTTTTATATATAAAAATAATATTTCTTTCTTAAATATATACATGCTTGTGTGTGTATTTATATATAAATAATAATTAACAGAGTACACACACATATATTATGTAAACACAAACTTTTATTTTGGATGCGATTAATCGCGATTAATCTTTTGACAGCCCTAGTTTTTATTAATAATTCGGGTGCATTTTATTGTTAATTTTGCGTTTTTCAAATTAAATTAATTGAATTCATCTTGAGTCCGCTTTCATCATTCAACTGTTGAAATAGTCATCGTCTAGGACATCAATTAAACTACTGCATGTCCGCCCACAGAAAAATAAATAAATATAAAAATCACCAACCATGAATTATTGATCCACGAATGTCGCAGTTACTATAATTGGCAACGTTACGAATCTATGCGACAGACAAACTGTGTGCGCATGTCACAAAATGATCCCTATTGAAAGTCAGCACATGTAAACACCCGATCGGTTTAGATAACATCTCATGTAAACAGTCCAGCGAATCTTTTGTTGTGAACTTTTCTCTTCTAAAGTGTAGGAAAATCAGAAGATGAAGACCAGGAGACTTCGGGATCAAACTGAAGTTATTCTTTTAATGAGAACTCTCTGTGCTGCAGGTCGTCCGAAAACAGTCTAATTTAACAGTACAACATAATGCAATTTATCTACATTTCAGGGGGAGGGGCTATACAGCAGGGGGAGGGGTTATACAGCAGGGGGAGGGGTTATACAGCAGAGGAGGAGACATTCAAAATAGGGACACACCCCAAACATTCCTGTCTCATCAGCCGTAATTCAATCAGCATAACAGTGTTATTCAAACGCAGAGATGCTAATCCAATCACTCAGGCAGTATTGCTCTAAACTTGTCATGGCAAATAGTCAGGAAGTACATAAAGACAAAATACTTAATGTCTCAAACAGTTACACGGCCTGACGTAATCTCCTTAGAATTTCCTCAAGTTTACTTCAAAATGTAAAACACAAATATTGATAATGTTTTCAGTTATATTCTATTACATTGGAACCTATATATAACAATGTATAAATTTGTAATCCCACACTTTCAATCGGAATGATTTTAATCGGAATGGCAAAAAAGTGCGCATGTAAACGTGGCGAGTGTGCGTATGTGTGCAGTAAACATTGTCACTGTTGAGTCAAATATCCAAATGTCAGATTTATATTTGATATTTCCTGTCTCTGATGACGTTCTCCTCTAGTGTGTGTACTTCTGAGTGTAATATAACGTGTCTCAATGGCCTGAATCCACAATTTTGTCCTTAAATGCTCGTTTTTTGGGGTCAACAGCTTATAAAAACTTCTGTGTTTTTGGTCCTGGGTTTTGTTCAGCTTGTTTGCTGTACACTTTGTCACATATCCGCTTTTAGACATTGTTCTGTTTTTTGTTATAAGTCCGAAATGACAATGAGGCGCTTCACACAATGCAAAGTCAATGGAGAGCGTTGGATTGTTCCCCCCCCGGTGGGCGTGGCCTTCAGATCATGAGGCGTGATTGGTCAGTCAGAGAACACGAGGAACGACACGAGGAGTGTAAATTGATTGTGTTTGGGTGAATTATCATCAAGTCCTCTCACACCAGTGTAAATCAGGGTCCAGAATGAAGCGAGTCAGATAGAGAAGGCTGATTGTTTCACACACAATGCCGAGTGTGTCCCCGAGGGCCGCCCACCCCGAAACACACACAATCCCGCCATTCTCCTGCCTCTCAGACCCCGTGTGTTGTCGCTTGTAATGACCATTGTTTTTTTGGCCGGCTCCTACGTCTGCGCTCAACCTCTTGTTTACTCCTGAATTTACCGCTTGTGTGGCTGCCATGCAGAAAGCATTGTTGCAGAATTGCAGGTCGTGACCTTTTGGCATTGCATGACTGGGAGATACTCATGTGCGTATGTTTTCACAATAGGGAACGGCATTTATTAAAGGGTTAGTTCAGCCAAAAATGTAAATTGTGTCATTAATGACTGAGCCTCATGTGGTTGGACACCCGTCAGACCTCCGTTCATCTTCAGACACAAATGAAGATATTTTAGTGTAAATCTGATGCTCTGAAAGGCCTCCATTGGCTCAACTTTACACTCTCAAGACCCTTAAAAGACACTAAAGACTAAAGTTACAAAGTCCATCTCACTACAGCGGCTCTACAATAACTTTATGAAGACGAGAATAGTTTCTGTGCGCAAAAAACCCTAAATAACGACTTATATAGTGATGACGATTTCAAAACATGACATCATGAAGCTTCAGAGCGTTATGAATCAGTGAGTCGATTCAGCTGTTCAGAGCGTTATGAATCAGTGAGTCGATTCAGCGGTTCAGAGCGTTATGAATCAGCGAGTCGATTCAGCGGTTCAGAGCGTTATGAATCACTGAGTCGATTCAGCTGTTCATAGCGTTATGAATCAACGAGTCGATTCAGCGGTTCAGAGCGTTATGAATCAGTGAGTCGATTCAGCGGTTCAGAGCGTTATGAATCAGCGAGTCGATTCAGCGGTTCAGAGCGTTATGAATCAGCGAGTTGATTCAGCGGTTCAGAGCATTATGAATCAGTGAGTTGATTCAGCGGTTCAGAGCGTTATGAATCAGTGAGTCGATTCAGCGGTTCAGAGCGTTATGAATCAGTGAGTCGATTCAGCGGGTCAGAGCGTTATGAATCAGTGAGTCGATTCAGCGGTTCAGAGTGTTATGAATCAGTGAGTTGATTCAGCGGTTCAGAGCGTTATGAATCAGTGAGTCGAATCAGCGGTTCAGAGCGTTATGAATCAGCGAGTCGATTCAGCGGTTCAGAGCGTTATGAATCAGCGAGTTGATTCAGCGGTTCAGAGCGTTATGAATCAGTGAGTTGATTCAGCGGTTCAGAGCGTTATGAATCAGTGAGTCGATTCAGCGGGTCAGAGCGTTATGAATCAGTGAGTCGATTCAGCTGTTCAGAGTGTTATGAATCAGTGAGTCGATTCAGCGGTTCAGAGCGTTATGAATCAGTGAGTCGAATCAGCGGTTTCGGATCATGATTCGACTCACTGATTCATAACTCTTCGAAGCTTCATGATGCATTATATTGAAATCGGTCATCACAATATAAGTCGTTATTTAGGGTTTTTTTGCGCACAGAAACTATTCTCGTCTTCATAAAGTTATTGTAGAGCCGCTGTAGTGAGATGGACTTTGTAACTTTAGTCTTTAGTGTCTTTTAAGGGTCTTGAGAGTGTAAAGTTGAGCCAATGGAGGCCTTTCAGAGCATCAGATTTACACTAAAATATCTTCATTTGTGTCTGAAGATGAACGGAGGTCTGACGGGTGTCCAACCACATGAGGCTCAGTCATTAATGACACAATTTACAGTTTTGGGTGAACTAACCCTTTAAACATGTGTCTGATCATTGAGCTGTTCTGTAACGCAACTGTTTTGGGTCCGCAAGATCTATTTTATTACTTTTATTCATCAAGGACGCATTTGATTGATCAAAAGTGACAGTAAAGACATTTTATCTTTAAATAAAAAACTAAATTTTAAACTAGAAAGGTAACATCTGCAGTTTGTGGAAATAATGACTCCACTCCCACATCGAAGGGGACGTTCTCACAACGCTCCCTAAAAGTTCTCTAAAGGTGACGAAAGTAAGAACCGCACGTTATATTTTGTGAATGAGCTGGTGAGGACAAATGTTATTATAGTTATGCATTTTTCATTAGTTTTAATTTTTATTTCGTTGTGAATTTTTGTTTTCAAATTCAGTTTTTAAAGTGGGTTTGCTAGTTTAGTTTTTAATTTTTTTGAAAATGCTTAGTTTTAGTTAAGTTTTTATTAGTTTTAGTCTTTTTTTTGTAATTTGGGTTATTTGTCAGGGGCAAGATTCAAAAAGGTCAGAAGAAGTATTGTGTAATAATATCTCAACAAAAACATCATACACTTTTAGAAAATATTCATTCAAAAATAAAACCAGTACATATGGGCACAAATATGTAAACAGTGTCAACAGTCCGCAGTAAATGTGTGTGTGTGACATGTGCCAGTAAAACACCTAAAGAGCCAACAGACTAAAGAACACACACATGAACCGCATGTGTTCAACACATCTTTGAGCTAAAATACAAATATACAGCTAAAGCTAAACCGAGATAAACCTAGACAAACACCACAACTGTACAATTTTCACACCCTATACTAAATGTACCCTATACAGTAGCCCACTCATCTTATACACACACACACACACACACACACACACTCATCTGGACTGAAGCAAACGTTCAGTGTACGAGTAAACACGACATAACATTATTTCATATTTGAATCACAGCTTATAATGTTTTGACATCAACAACCCAGTGCATTTTACCTCAACGTGCGACTAGTGAACTTTCTAGAGTATCAATCGCTTCTCGGGTCGACGTTCACACCCTGACAACATTATATTCAGAATGCAAAATATTTTTATTCCACTTTTTAATGTGTGATTGTGTAAAGGCGTTCACGAGATACCAACCTTTCGCCAACTTGCTTTCAAAGTCGAACACTCGTTCTCATGGAGACACGGTGTGTGTGTGTGTGTGTGTGTGTGTGTGTGTGTGTGTGTGTGTGTGTGTGTGTGTGTGTGTGTGTGTGTGTGTGTGTGTGTGTGTGTGTGTGTGTGTGTGTGTGTGTGTGTGTGTGTGTGTGTGTGTGTGTGTGTGTGTGTGTGTGTGTGTGTGTGTGTGACGTTATTTGCTCTATGAAAGACATTGATAAAGATGAAAACTAAGGACATTTAATCTATAATTGTATTTTATTTGAGTTAGTTTTGCCAAACACACATTACAGTTTTGGTTAGTAATCATTTTTTTGTAATGCCTCGTTTTTATTTTTATTTCAGTTAACGACAATGTTTTTTCCCACCTAGTTTTCTTTTTTCTGTTCGTTTTTGTTAACGATTATAACCTTGGTTAGGACGCTGACGGCTAATGTGGCTAAAGTTAGCATTGCTTCTGACTGTGTTCACAGAGATCAGAGCTGGCATTTGTTTTATTCTGAAGAAGTAATTTAAAGTGCGCTTCTGACTTGTACAGGTGCGCATTTACGGCTAACAATACCAAGCTCTGATCTCTGTGAAGACAGTCAGAGACAATGCTAACGTTAGCCACATTAGCCGTCAGCGTCCTAACCAGCTCATTCACAAAATATAACGTGCGGTTCTTGCATGTTCTGGATATGAAGTTGGACAGACAGTTGGTATTGATCCATCTTTGAGAAGCAGATCCTGTGTTTACTGACCCTCATTAGTAAAGCAGCCCAGTGTATACACACACACACACACACACACACACGTTCTGAACACCTCAGCTCAATCTCACAGCCCAAGCGAAAAATCCACTTCAACGTTCGCTCAAATCCAGTTCTGACATGAAATTTGCCTGTACTTGTTGTAGATATTAAATGTAGCTATTTTGTTTAATATTTATGTTTAAATATTATAGTGCTATTTTACATTTCATCTAGGCTATTATGAAAAGTGCACAGACAAAGTCAAAGTCATAGGGTCAGAAATGATTTTGAATTTCTTTAATTGAATACCAATATAAGACACCAGATGCCAGCAAAGACACTTCATCTTTAGGTTTTAACTCTCGGAACTTAGTGGAATGATATTTTTAATGTAGTTTAAGAAATATTAAATATAACATAAAAATAAACATAATTTATATAGAAAATGTGGTACTTTTAGAGGTAAATAAATTCAAAAATACCCCCAAAATAAAAAAAAACACCATAAATGGATATTATAAATTTTATCGAAGACAGTGATATTACATTTATAATAAATAAAAAATTGGATCACACCTGGATCACATGGCCTACTTGCCTCACAGACATGAGAAATATGTGTATATAAAGCTTGACATGTTAATTTTTAAACTAAACAATTCGAAACGAAAAGAAATAGTCAAGCAAAGCCACGCGAGCATTCTCGAGATCGATACGAGCGCATCTGAAAAATAGCGGAGCAGAATGAGAAAGTGCATGATACAATTGTCCTGAACATGACACATGTTTTATATTGAGGGCTTCAAAATAGCTGGTACGATATTTAACACGTATAGTTTAAAGCAGCTTGCCCTTTCAGATGCTCTGAGAGATAGGCTTTACAAATAGCCTACTTGCGGTGTTTAAAACTTTTGAGATGTGCCGCTTTCCTCAGTGCATAACTCACATTTCTCAGCTATATTCTCCATCTGTAAAGGTTAGAAAGTCGTGCAAATATGTCCATTTTGCTGTCTGGAGAGGAGGAGCTTCTGCAAGTGAATCTCCACTAAAATTCAGGCATCCGTGATCGAGCGAACAATAGAACACAATAATTCTGACTAAAATATACATATTTCTAAAATATTTGTTGTT
>NC_137113.1:49518224-49543224 GCF_949357685.1 Gobio gobio | reverse complement strand
CACTCTGCATATCTCCATCTACACTCTGCATATCTCCATCTACACTCTGCATATCTCCATCTACACTCTGCATATCTCCATCTTCACTCTGCATATCTCCATCTACACTCTGCATATCTCCATCTACACTCTGCATATCTCCATCTTCACTCTGCATATCTCCATCTACACTCTTCATATCTCCATCTACACTCTGCATATCTCCATCTTCACTCTGCATATCTCCATCTTCACTCTGCATATCTCCATCTACACTCTGCATATCTCCATCTACACTCTGCATATCTCCATCTTCACTCTGCATATCTCCATCTACACTCTGCATATCTCCATCTACACTCTGCATATCTCCATCTTCACTCTGCATATCTCCATCTTCACTCTGCATATCTCCATCTACACTCTTCATATCTCCATCTACACTCTGCATATCTCCATCTACACTCTGCATATCTCCATCTACACTCTGCATATCTCCATCTACACTCTTCATATCTCCATCTTCACTCTGCATATCTCCATCTACACTCTGCATATATCCATCTACACTCTTCATATCTCCATCTACACTCTGCATATCTCCATCTTCACTCTGCATATCTCCATCTTCACTCTGCATATCTCCATCTACACTCTGCATATCTCCATCTACACTCTGCATATCTCCATCTTCACTCTGCATATCTCCATCTTCACTCTGCATATCTCCATCTACACTCTGCATATCTCCATCTTCACTCTGCATATCTCCATCTTCACTCTGCATATCTCCATCTACACTCTTCATATCTCCATCTACACTCTTCATATCTCCATCTACACTCTTCATATCTCCATCTACACTCTGCATATCTCCATCTGCACTCTTCATATCTCCATCTTCACTCTGCATATCTCCATCTACACTCTGCATATATCCATCTACACTCTTCATATCTCCATCTACACTCTTCATATCTCCATCTACACTCTGCATATCTCCATCTTCACTCTGCATATCTCCATCTTCACTCTGCATATCTCCATCTACACTCTGCATATCTCCATCTACACTCTTCATATCTCCATCTACACTCTTCATATCTCCATCTACACTCTGCATATCTCCATCTGCACTCTTCATATCTCCATCTACACTCTGCATATCTCCATCTACACTCTGCATACATCCATCTACACTCTGCATACATCCATCTTCACTCTGCATATCTCCATCTACACTCTGCATATCTCCATCTTCACTCTGCATATCTCCATCTACACTCTGCATATCTCCATCTACACTCTGCATATCTCCATCTTCACTCTGCATATCTCCATCTTCACTCTGCATATCTCCATCTGCACTCTGCATATCTCCATCTTCACTCTGCATATCTCCATCTACACTCTGCATATCTCCATCTACACTCTGCATATCTCCATCTGCACTCTGCATATCTCCATCTTCACTCTGCATATCTCCATCTACACTCTGCATATCTCCATCTACACTCTGCATATCTCCATCTACACTCTGCATATCTCCATCTTCACTCTTCATATCTCCATCTACACTCTTCATATCTCCATCTACACTCTGCATATCTCCATCTACACTCTGCATATCTCCATCTTCACTCTTCATATCTCCATCTTCACTCTTCATATCTCCATCTACACTCTGCATATCTCCATCTACACTCTGCATATCTCCATCTACACTCTGCATATCTCCATCTACACTCTGCATATCTCCATCTACACTCTGCATATCTCCATCTACACTCTGCATATCTCCATCTACACTCTGCATATCTCCATCTACACTCTGCATATCTCCATCTACACTCTGCATATCTCCATCTTCACTCTGCATATCTCCATCTTCACTCTTCATATCTCCATCTACCCTCTGCATATCTCCATCTACACTCTGCATATCTCCATCTACACTCTGCATATCTCCATCTACACTCTGCATATCTCCATCTACACTCTGCATATCTCCATCTGCACTCTTCATATCTCCATCTTCACTCTGCATATCTCCATCTACACTCTGCATATCTCCATCTACACTCTGCATATCTCCATCTACACTCTTCATATCTCCATCTACACTCTGCATATCTCCATCTACACTCTGCATATCTCCATCTACACTCTGCATATCTCCATCTACACTCTTCATATCTCCATCTACACTCTGCATATCTCCATCTACACTCTGCATATCTCCATCTACACTCTGCATATCTCCATCTACACTCTGCATATCTCCATCTTCACTCTGCATATCTCCATCTACACTCTGCATATCTCCATCTACACTCTGCATATCTCCATCTTCACTCTGCATATCTCCATCTTCACTCTGCATATCTCCATCTACACTCTTCATATCTCCATCTACACTCTGCATATCTCCATCTTCACTCTGCATATCTCCATCTACACTCTTCATATCTCCATCTGCACTCTTCATATCTCCATCTTCACTCTGCATATCTCCATCTACACTCTGCATATCTCCATCTACACTCTGCATATCTCCATCTACACTCTTCATATCTCCATCTACACTCTGCATATCTCCATCTACACTCTGCATATCTCCATCTACACTCTGCATATCTCCATCTACACTCTGCATATCTCCATCTACACTCTGCATATCTCCATCTACACTCTGCATATCTCCATCTTCACTCTGCATATCTCCATCTACACTCTGCATATCTCCATCTACACTCTGCATATCTCCATCTTCACTCTGCATATCTCCATCTTCACTCTGCATATCTCCATCTACACTCTTCATATCTCCATCTACACTCTGCATATCTCCATCTTCACTCTGCATATCTCCATCTTCACTCTGCATATCTCCATCTACACTCTGCATATCTCCATCTACACTCTGCATATCTCCATCTTCACTCTGCATATCTCCATCTACACTCTGCATATCTCCATCTACACTCTGCATATCTCCATCTTCACTCTGCATATCTCCATCTTCACTCTGCATATCTCCATCTACACTCTTCATATCTCCATCTACACTCTGCATATCTCCATCTACACTCTGCATATCTCCATCTACACTCTGCATATCTCCATCTACACTCTTCATATCTCCATCTTCACTCTGCATATCTCCATCTACACTCTGCATATATCCATCTACACTCTTCATATCTCCATCTACACTCTGCATATCTCCATCTTCACTCTGCATATCTCCATCTTCACTCTGCATATCTCCATCTACACTCTGCATATCTCCATCTACACTCTGCATATCTCCATCTTCACTCTGCATATCTCCATCTTCACTCTGCATATCTCCATCTACACTCTGCATATCTCCATCTTCACTCTGCATATCTCCATCTTCACTCTGCATATCTCCATCTACACTCTTCATATCTCCATCTACACTCTTCATATCTCCATCTACACTCTTCATATCTCCATCTACACTCTGCATATCTCCATCTGCACTCTTCATATCTCCATCTTCACTCTGCATATCTCCATCTACACTCTGCATATATCCATCTACACTCTTCATATCTCCATCTACACTCTTCATATCTCCATCTACACTCTGCATATCTCCATCTTCACTCTGCATATCTCCATCTTCACTCTGCATATCTCCATCTACACTCTGCATATCTCCATCTACACTCTGCATATCTCCATCTTCACTCTGCATATCTCCATCTTCACTCTGCATATCTCCATCTACACTCTGCATATCTCCATCTTCACTCTGCATATCTCCATCTACACTCTTCATATCTCCATCTACACTCTTCATATCTCCATCTACACTCTTCATATCTCCATCTACACTCTGCATATCTCCATCTACACTCTGCATATCTCCATCTTCACTCTGCATATCTCCATCTGCACTCTGCATATCTCCATCTGCACTCTTCATATCTCCATCTTCACTCTGCATATCTCCATCTACACTCTGCATATCTCCATCTACACTCTGCATATCTCCATCTACACTCTTCATATCTCCATCTACACTCTGCATATCTCCATCTACACTCTGCATATCTCCATCTACACTCTGCATATCTCCATCTACACTCTGCATATCTCCATCTACACTCTGCATATCTCCATCTACACTCTGCATATCTCCATCTACACTCTGCATATCTCCATCTTCACTCTGCATATCTCCATCTACACTCTGCATATCTCCATCTACACTCTGCATATCTCCATCTTCACTCTGCATATCTCCATCTTCACTCTGCATATCTCCATCTACACTCTTCATATCTCCATCTACACTCTGCATATCTCCATCTTCACTCTGCATATCTCCATCTACACTCTTCATATCTCCATCTGCACTCTTCATATCTCCATCTTCACTCTGCATATCTCCATCTACACTCTGCATATCTCCATCTACACTCTGCATATCTCCATCTACACTCTTCATATCTCCATCTACACTCTGCATATCTCCATCTACACTCTGCATATCTCCATCTACACTCTGCATATCTCCATCTACACTCTGCATATCTCCATCTACACTCTGCATATCTCCATCTACACTCTGCATATCTCCATCTTCACTCTGCATATCTCCATCTACACTCTGCATATCTCCATCTACACTCTGCATATCTCCATCTTCACTCTGCATATCTCCATCTACACTCTGCATATCTCCATCTTCACTCTGCATATCTCCATCTACACTCTGCATATCTCCATCTACACTCTGCATATCTCCATCTTCACTCTGCATATCTCCATCTACACTCTTCATATCTCCATCTACACTCTGCATATCTCCATCTTCACTCTGCATATCTCCATCTTCACTCTGCATATCTCCATCTACACTCTGCATATCTCCATCTACACTCTGCATATCTCCATCTTCACTCTGCATATCTCCATCTTCACTCTGCATATCTCCATCTACACTCTGCATATCTCCATCTACACTCTGCATATCTCCATCTTCACTCTGCATATCTCCATCTTCACTCTGCATATCTCCATCTACACTCTTCATATCTCCATCTACACTCTGCATATCTCCATCTACACTCTGCATATCTCCATCTACACTCTTCATATCTCCATCTTCACTCTGCATATCTCCATCTACACTCTTCATATCTCCATCTACACTCTGCATATCTCCATCTACACTCTGCATATCTCCATCTACATTCTGCATATCTCCATCTTCACTCTGCATATCTCCATCTTCACTCTGCATATCTCCATCTACACTCTGCATATCTCCATCTACACTCTTCATATCTCCATCTACACTCTGCATATCTCCATCTACACTCTTCATATCTCCATCTACACTCTGCATATCTCCATCTACACTCTGCATATCTCCATCTACACTCTGCATATCTCCATCTACACTCTTCATTTCACGAGTTCACACTTACATCAAATTAAATAGAGTAAATATTATGCATATTTGGCGTGCTGTCCGGGGGAGGGCTCCGGGCTCGGAATTTTGCCCGAACCCAGAGTACCCCCCCCGTGATGGAAATAGTCTAGAACTAGACTACATATATTAATTTGATGTCTTATGTGAGTTTAATTAAGTGAGGAGAAGGGGTGGTGGAGGGATGCTAAGAAACTGTCAACGACAGGAAGGTAAATCGGCAGTCTATATACACCTCCTATCGTTGATTTTTTAATGAGCTCCTCTTGTGTTCAATTAGGTTTAATTATCTGGGTCTGCTCCACTTAACAGTTTTAATTTCCTGAATGTGTTCCTCCCGAAATTTGTTTATAAAACATCAAATCTCCACCTCAATGAAGACGCTCTTCTAAAGTCACAGGGATTTTTCTCATGCATTATTAATAGCTCGTGTTTTCTGAAGGAGTGGCCGTTTCCGTCTCTGGAGCCCAATGTTTTCTATAAATAATCTCCTGACCTTCACAACAATGACCTGCTCATAGAGCCTCTACTGACCAACTCAGCTCATCTGGCGGCCATGTTTTAAAGGGCCAGCGCTCTCATTCGTGTGCTCATTCACATCAGGGCGAACGCCATTGGCTCTCGCATGTCTTGTGATCTATCCCAGCATGCCCACTTTGAGTATTCACCTGTGAATTTGGTACAGTTTTTGAGTACATGGAAGTTTGTTTATGCCATAGAATTTAAAAAGAGGCAATTCCGACTTTATTGCTCACAATTCCGACTTTATTGCTCACAATTCCGACTTTATTTCTCACAATTCCGACTTTATTTCTTGCAATTCCGACTTTATTTCTCACAATTCCGACTTTATTTCTCACAATTCCGACTTTATTTCTCGTTATTCTGACTTTATTTCTCGCTATTCCGACTTTATTTCTCGTTATTCTGACTTTATTTCTCACAATTCCGACTTTATTTCTCGTTATTCTGACTTTATTTCTCGCTATTCCGACTTTATTTCTCACAATTCCGACTTTATTTCTCGTTATTCTGACTTTATTTATCGCAATTCCGACTTTATTTCTCACAATTCCGACTTTATTTCTCACAATTCCGACTTTATTTCTCGCAGTTCCAAGTTTTTCTCGCAATTCCGACTTTATTTCTCACAATTCCGACTTTATTTCTCACAATTCCGACTTTATTTCTCGTTATTCTGACTTTATTTCTCGCTATTCCGACTTTATTTCTCACAATTCCGACTTTATTTCTCACAATTCCGACTTTATTTCTCGCAGTTCCAAGTTTTTCTCGCAATTCCGACTTTATTTCTCACAATTCCGACTTTATTTCTCGTTATTCTGATTTTATTTCTCGCAATTCTGACTTTATTTCTCGTTATTCTGACTTTATTTCTCGCTATTCCGACTTTATTTCTCACAATTCCGACTTTATTTCTCGCAGTTCCAAGTTTTTCTCGTAATTCCGACTTTATTTCTCACAATTCAGACATTATTTCTCGCAATTCCAAGTTTTTCTCGCAATTCCGACTTTATTTCTCACAATTCCGACTTTGTTTCTCGTTATTCTGACTTTATTTCTCGCAATTCCAAGTTTTTCTCGCAATTCCGACTTTATTTCTCACAATTCCAACTTTATTTCTCGTTATTCTGACTTTATTTCTCGCAATTCTGACTTTTTTTCTCGTTATTCTGACTTTATTTCTCACTATTCCGACTTTATTTCTCGTTATTCTGACTTTATTTCTCGCTATTCCGGCTTTATTTCTCACAATTCCTACTTTGTTTCTCGCAGTTCCAAGCTTTTCTCGTAATTCCGACTTTATTTCTCACAATTCAGACATTATTTCTCGCAATTCCGACTTTATTTCTCACAATTCCGACTTTATTTCTCGCAATTCCAAGTTTTTCTCGTAATTCCGACTTTATTTCTCAAAATTCCGACTTTATTTCTCGCAATTCCAAGTTTTTCTCATAATTCCGACTTTATTTCTCAAAATTCCGACTTTATTTCTCGCAATACCAACTTTATTTCTCACAATTCTGACTTTATTTCTCGTTATTCCGACTTTATTTCTCACAATTCCGACTTTATTTCTCTCAATTCCAAATTTTCCTCGTAATTCTGACTTTATTTCTCGTTATTCTGACTTTATTTCTCGCAATTCCAAGTTTTTCTCGTAATTCAGACTTTATTTCTCAAAATTCCGACTTTATTTCTCACAATTCCAAGTTTTTCTCATAATTCCGACTTCATTTTATCTTAATTCTGACTTTATTTCTCACAATTCCAACTTTATTTCTTGCAATTCCAAGTTTTTCTCGTAATTCCGACTTTATTTCTCACAATTCCGACTATATTTTTCGCAATTCCAAGCTTTTCTCGTAATTCTGACTTTATTTCTCGCAATTCCAAGTTTTTCTCGTAATTCCGACTTTATTTTATCTTAGTTCTGACTTTATTTCTCACATTTCCGACTTTATTTCTCACATTTCTGACTTTATTTCTCACAATTCCAAGTTTTTCTTGTAATTCCGACTTTATTTCTCAAAATTCCGACTTTATTTCTCACAATTCCAAGTTTTTCTCATAATTCTGACTTTATTTGATCTTAATTCTGACTTTATTTCTCACAATTCCAACTTTATTTCTTGCAATTCCAAGTTTTTCTTGTAATTCCGACTTTATTTTTCACAATTCCGACTATATTTCTCGCAATTCCAAGTTTTTCTCGTAATTCCGACTTGATTTTATCTTAGTTCTGACTTTATTTCTCACATTTCCAACTTTATTTCTCACATTTCCGACTTTATTTCTCTCAATTCCATGTTTTTCTCATAATTCCGACTTTATTTCTCACAATTCTGACTTTATTTCTTGCAGTTCCAAGTTTTTCTCGTAATTCCAACTTTATTTCTCACAATACAAACTTTATTTCTCACAATTCCGACTTTATTTCTCGTTATTCTGACTTCATTTCTCGTAATACTGACTTTATTTATCGCAATTCCAAGTTTTTCTCATAATTCTGACTTTATTTCTCAAAATTCCGACTTTATTTCTCGCAATTCCAAGTTTTTCTCGTAATTCAGACTTTATTTTATCTTAATTCTGACTTTATTTCTCACAATTCCAACTTTATTTCTTGCAATTCCAAGTTTTCTCGTAATTCCGACTTTATTTCTCACAATTCCGACTATATTTTTCGCAATTCCAAGTTTTTCTCGTAATTCTGACTTTATTTCTCACAATTCCGACTTTATTTCCCGCAATTCCACGTTTTTCTCGTAATTCCGACTTTATTTTATCTTAGTTCTGACTTTATTTCTCACATTTCCGACTTATTTCTCGCAATTCCAAGTTTTTCTCGTAATTCCGACTTTATTTCTCACAATTCCGACTTTTTTTCTCTCATTTCCACGTTTTTCTCATAATTCCGACTTTATTTCTCACAATTCCGACTTTATTTCTTGCAGTTCCAAGTTTTTCTCGTAATTCCAACTTTATTTCTCACAATTCCGACTTTATTTCTCGCAATTCCAACTTTATTTCTCACAATTCCGACTTTAATTCTCGTTATTCTGACTTTATTTCTCGCAATTCCGACTTTATTTCTTGCAGTTCCAAGTTTTTCTCGTAATTCCAACTTTATTTCTCACAATTCCGACTTTATTTCTCGCAATTCCAACTTTATTTCTCACAATTCCGACTCTATTTCTCGTTATTCTGACTTTATTTCTCGCAATTCCGACTTTATTTATCGCAATTCCAAGTTTTTCTCATAATTCCGACTTTATTTCTCACAATTCCGACTTTATTTCTCTCAATTCCAAGTTTTTCTCGTAATTCTGACTTTATTTCTCACAATTCCGACTTTATTTCTCTCAATTCCAAGTTTTTCTCGTAATTCTGACTTTATTTCTCATAATTCCGACTTTATTTCTCGCAATTCCAAGTTTTTCTAGTAAATCCGACTTTTATTTTTTAAGTTTATAACTCGCAATTTCCTTTCATTTTGAATCTGTGGCTAAAACAAGCTTCCATGTGTTTTAACAGGAAAACTCTTTAAATCTTGTCTTGTCTAAATGTTATTTCTGTTGCGGTTTCTGTGTAAGGATTAGTTTAGTGAGTAACTGATCAGTGTTTGTCAGAGTAACAGCAGCACCTAGAGAACCAATGATTTGATTCTGTTAATAATCTCTGTTTTTGAATATTAGCGTTCATTTATCGTCAGAAATGAATCAGACCCTTAACCATCCACAGGGGTGATTTATTCAAGAGCATCTGGACGTCAACATGCAGAGCCAGATGTGTCTGAACATCTGTAGATGAATAACACACAGCCGCTCATCTCCTCTCTCTCGTTCTCTCGTTCTCTCGTTCTTTATAAGGCCCGTAAAGCGCTCTCAGATCGGCAGAAGGATCTGGAGGTGAAGACCCAGCAGCTGGAGATCAAACTCAGCAGTAAGATCGAGGAGGACATCAAGAAAGCGCGCCGGAAATCCACTCTGGCAGGTCAGTGGATATCTTCATTACTTACAGCTCTCTGCATAGGGAAGAACAGCTTCAGGAAACGAGTGTTCAGGAAGAGAGGAACGCTTGTGTTCGCTGACCCCTAGTGTCCGACTGTGGGAATGCTGAATAACTCTAGTGTGAAGAATGCAGTTTTATTTCTCATCCTTAAAGATTTCATATCAATACAACGTGTGCTTATGTTACTTTGTTCTGGAGGACGAGAGTCTGAGAGAACCAACAAACCACCAACACTAAAGGAACATAATCGACTTAGAACGGAATAAATCTGCATATTAAACAGACATAAACCTTCATGTTCGGGTTTAATATTAACACTCCTTGTTAAATAATGCGATATACGATATGTGATACGATAAGTGTGTAAAATCAATTAAAATGATATTTAAAAACTGAAAATGATATAACCAATATTTTTTGGGAAAAGAAAGCATCAGCTCAGCTGTTGAAAGTGAACAGCAGTGCTTTAGCATTAGGGCTTCATAAAACATAATGTCACAAATCTGACAGTCATTTTAGCATCAATGCAAACAAACTCATTTAATGCCAAAAACTCTTTGCTCAACTTGGCAATATATACTCATATCAACCTAAAACTTATCATCAAGAGCGTTCAGGTAAAGAAAAACATTTGAAACTAGGGGAAGATTAGTTATTTATTGTAATTTATTTTATCTTTGTTATAAAAAAATAAGAACTCGGATCGATCGGACAAATACAATAAAACAAAGACACAAATGAAATTAACAGTGCTTTGAGTTTTTCAGGTAGACATTCAGAGATCGCATGCGAAATGTACATTTGCGATATTTCGATATAGTCAATATTTGACTATATTGAGACCAGAGTGTTCCTCTGACCCCATTGGCAGATCATTCTGCTGGTTTTAAGCATAAACTTCCTTCATTTTTATTTATTTTCCAGAAAACAAGAAAACATGTCATTTTACTCATCTAGTGAAATCATTTTGATTTATGAATTTGTATATATTTAGACTGGAAACAAGCATTTTTGCAGTGCTCTTCTCCGTTTTCTTCATAGTGTTTTTCTCTTGCTAGTCTTCATGATGTTAGTCGCGCTGAATCCGTGAATCATTCGTTCAGCCGTTTTTTTATTTAACATTGAAAGTGGAAAACTGAGAAAACAGCTAGTTTTTCCTTTTTTCAGAAAAACGAAAAACCAGATCTTTCGTTTTTCGTTCAGGGGTAGAAAAATTAACAAACGGTTTGAATATTCGATTTCTACAGGTGGGTGGGAATTATACGCCCCTTTCTGCTGATTGGTCAGCCGAAGATCAAACTCTTCCATCATTAATAAATACGTGATTTATTCCAAAGTGACTTATAATGCATTTAACGTTAAATAATTGAAATGTTGACTTTTTAAAGCAGGCGCGTCCAGTATTCGCTGTATTTTAGTTCATGTTTCTGGTGTGCGTCAGAAAATCGCGCTAAATCCTGTTTTTGTTGTTGTTTTTTCAAAGGCATGACATTTTGTAATAATTTAAAATGTAAACACATAAAATAAACATTTTACTGTTTTGAATGAGAAAAAAATTCAAGTGATGTCGCCGGCGCATCGCGCTCACATAATGTCAGATCTGGCTTTGCTGACATCGCAGCCGTTCATTATCAAAATAAAACCACACATATAAAAATGTATTCTGCTTAATTAAGTTTGTCTGTTGTACAATATTAAGGCTGTGCCAGTCAGTACTTTCTGTTATTCCAAACTCATTTTTCTTTACATACTAATGTTACATTGCAAATATGGAAACTTTGGACCGAATGAAAGATGCACGAGCACAACGTCAATACAGTTTCAATTCAAATAAATTAATTTAGGCTTGGCGTTTAAAATGAATGTTGTTTGTAATAAATGGCACAATATAGGCTAGACTATTTTTATATAGGCTTCTATGTATTTTTTTATTATATGGCTACTTTTTTTTTTTTTTATTGGAATTGTGAACTAGGGTAATTACCTTGATATTATTATGCTTATTACCTTGTTTTCGTAACATAATCCATATATGCAAATATATATGTGCCATATATTCCGAGCGCTCTGAAGGTAGGCCTATACTGTCGGGTTTGGTGAGAAACAAACCGAAATGTCAAGTTATTACGGCTTTAATGAAGATCTTGAGTTGCATTCCTGTGTGCGAGCAGCCTTTTGAGATATCAATTAGCTATAATCAATTTTAATAAAACACAAGGCATACATCATAAAATAGAAGTAGCCTATCATAAAAGAGTAGCCTATGTATTTGAATATCTCTGTTGTTCTCCTATGGAATAAAAAGACTGTCAATAATAACATTATTTAATAACGACGTGTTATTATTAACAGTTTATTCCATATTCTCTGGTTGTCTGGTTGCAACGCATTAGTCTTTCCTTTTTGTATTAGTGTTTGAAATATTTATTTATTTTGTTTACTTAATACGGGACGGGTTGTGTCGAGACATTCGGTAGTTTGGTTGTTTGATGAGAATAATATGAAATGTAGCTGCAATAAACGCATTAATTATCCGTAGAGCTGTAGCAGCGCAGGACTTTTATTCTGCTGTGCGGAACTGAGGAAGAACTGATGACGGAAGAGTTTGATCTTCGGCTGACCAATCAGCATAAAGGGGCGTATAATTCCCACCCACCTGTAGAAATCGAATATTCATTTTTCTACCCCTGAACGAAAAACGAAAGATCAAGGTTTTTTCGTTTTTATGAAAAAACGAGCTGTTTTCTCAGTTTTCCACTTTCAATATTAAATCAAAAAACGACTGAACGAATGAAACACAGTTTGTGCAGGTCTTTGATTCTGTATATCGAGTGAATCGCTTCACAAACAAGAACAAATGTAGGCGGGGCTTGATTGAGTCAGTGGGGAATTGATTGGATGGTGGTGGTTTGCTATTGGCTGATCTCATGTGAGTGACAGGTGGCCCCGCCCTCATCATCAGAGATGAGATGAAGTGATTCTGACTCAAGATTATGAGCCACAAACATTTACTGCAATGTTCCATACATGATTCTGTGAGCCTCTCATTGGTCAGGGTGATTTAATCATCATGTGCTCGTCTGCCCATCAGCCAATGCCAGTTGTTTGTAAAAATGCTAAATGTGTGTGTCCTAACCTTGACGTTGTGTGATGTGTGAGCGCAGGAGACGAGCTGATGCGATGTGTTGATCTCTACAATCAGTCCCAGTCCAAGTGGTTTGAAGAGATGGTGACCAGCAGTCTGGTGAGAACATCAGGATCCTCATGCTGACCGTCACACACACACACACACACACACGCACACACACACACACACACACACACACACACACACACACACACACACACACACACACACACACACACACACACACACACACACACACACACACTTACATAAAGCCAATACCTAGAACAACCAGTGTTCATTTCGTTGACGAATATTTTTCGTCATGATTTTCGTCAACAACCTTTTTTCAGTGACGAAAACGAGACGATAATAAAAACCAAATAAAAACTAGTGTTGGATGACAAAAACTATGATGAAAATCTACTGTCATTTTCGTCCACAGATAAAGCGAGATGTAAATGTTAGTGAGGGTGGATTAGGGCAGAGATGGGGTCAGAACTGATGTCCTGTGTCTCAGATGAACACATTTGATCTGAACTGATCTAACCTCTGGAAAACACACGATCTACAGGCTCACACACCCCCAATCCAGCTCCAGAGCGGCTCAATCAATAACACACACACACACACACACACACACATACACACACCCAATCCAGCTCCAGAGCGGCTCAATCAATAACACACACACACACACACACACACACACACACACACACACACACACACACACACACACACACACACACAATCCAGCTCCAGAGCGGCTCAATCAATAACACACACACACACACACCCAATCCAGCTCCAGAGCGGCTCAATCAATAACACACACACACACACACACACACACACACACACACACACACACACACACACACACACACACACACACACACCCAATCCAGCTCCAGAGCGGCTCAATCAATAACACACACACACACACACACACAATCCAGCTCCAGAGCGACTCAATCAATAACACACACACACACACACACACACACACACACACACACCCAATCCAGCTCCAGAGCGGCCAAATCAATAACACACACACACACACACACACCCAATCCAGCTCCAGAGCGGCTCAATCAATAACACACATTTATGCCAGACCAGTGTTTATGAACTAATGCTGATGAATAATGACTGTGTTCACTTTACCATGTTTATATAGTAATATGTTTTAGACGCATATTTGATCTCCTGAACTTGAATGAGCTCCAGCAACTGCAATAGAGGAGCAGACATTTCAAAATAAGAGTCCTGGTGTATTTCCAGCTTGTTTATCATTAAAAGTCACGCATTATATATTCGTTTTTGCTCACACAATAAACTGTATTTAATTTCATTCCCATTTAATTCATAGTCAGGAGGAAAGACCAGTATTTGACACATATTCAATAAAGTATCAGGGTTATAATAGTTCACTAAAACCATTAAAAAAACTTCATGACTTGAAATTAAATAAATGTTAACTGAAATTAAAATAAATAAATAAACTTATTTGAAGCTTTAGCTTAACCTGATATACTGACTAAAACATAAATTCAAAGTTATAAAAACTATATAGATGTTTTTAAAAAAGTGAATTGAACTCTTTCGTGTATTTTTAATGTCAAAAACAAAATAATGTCAAAATGTCAGTTCGAGTGACAGTCGGTTATGTGATGCTTAAATGCTTAATGTATTACAATTGAACTAAACTCATTAGATTTTAGTCGACTAAAACTAGACTAAAACTAAAAACAATTCAGGCGACTAAAATATGACTAAAACTAAATCAAAATTTGCTGTCAAAATTAACACTGAGACCAGCAGATGTGGGCCGGATCTGGCTGTTATTATGTTGCTCTCTGGGATGTATGTATATTAGTAAATGTCCCTCATTCGGCTGTGTTTCCCTCAGGAGCTGGAGCGGCTGGAGGTGGAGCGGGTGGAGATGATCAGACAGCACCTGTGTCAGTACACAACGCTACGCCACGAAACCGACATGTTCAACCAGGGCGTGAGTTGAGATTCACACTCATTCATGAGGTCTAATGCAGATCATGAGTAATGACATGAGTAATGTTTCACATGCAGACCGTCGAGCCGGTGGACAAACTTCTGCGGAGCGTCGACCCCGCCCTCGACCGCGAGCTCTGGGTGAAGGAACACAAGACGGGGGAGCTGAGGCCGGCGGATATGGAGATCTGACTCCATCAGCAGATCGAACGCAACCCTACTCAAGAGAACCATCACGTCTCAAACCAGGCGGACGGGCGAGAACGAACCCAGGGTTTCTACCATAGATATCCATAATAAAGGCTAGATGTCTTACGGCAGAGTCTCTAACGTCGTCAGCGGCGGCCATCTTGTCACAGGCAAGCTTTCTGGCGGCCATCTTGTCACAGGCAAGCCTTCTGGCGGCCATCTTGTCACAGGCAAGCTTTCTTGCGGCCATCTTGTCACAGGCGAGCTTTCTGACGGCCATCTTGTCATAGGCGAGCTTTCTGGCGGCCATCTTGTCATAGGCGAGCTTTCTGGCGGCCATCTTGTCACAGGCGAGCTTTCTGGCGCCCATCTTGTCACAGGCAAGCTTTCTTGCGGCCATCTTGTCACAGGCGAGCTTTCTGGCGCCCATCTTGTCACAGGCAAGCTTTCTGGCGGCCATCTTGTCATAGGCGAGCTTTCTGGCGGCCATCTTGTCACAGGCAAGCTTTCTGGCGGCCATCTTGTCACAGGCGAGCTTTCTGGCGGCCATCTTGTCATAGGCGAGCTTTCTGGCGGCCATCTTGTCATAGGCGAGCTTTCTGGCGGCCATCTTGTCACAGGCAGGGCTCTGTATTTCCTGATGTAAGTCGAGTGATCTGCATGAACACAAATACTCGCTGAAATCTTGACGGATTTACAAATGGTTTGCTTTCTTACAAACGTTATTAACGTGGCTATACGTCTATCTCTGACGTTTATAACAAACCAAACAGTTTGAAAATCGGTAGAAAATTTAGCAAGTTATGGTTATTTAAAAAGTACACGCACCATTAAAACACAATGAGTGAGCGAGCTGACTGTGACAAGATGGCCGCCAGGTGCGGACGTCGACCTCCATTGGCCAGCAGCGGACGAGACATCTAGCCTTTATTATGGATATCTATGGTTTCTACCATGACCTGGACGGAATTTGTGAGAGGACAATAAGTGTAAATATGGTCACTCAGGAGAACCGATGTGTATGTCAGGATCTACTGATGCAATCAGACGTTTGAACATTGACTGATCTAATGTATGAATGCTGCAGCTGCTGCTACTGATTTAAACTTAATCAATCGCTTCCAGTCCACATGAACTTAACGAGATGATATACTCCAAACAGTGAACATTGATGAGCGTTTGAGGAATTATAAAGACTTGCGCACCAGAACGGACGTGGAAAAGGGACGCCGAGCGACACGTTGATGAATTTATACTTTTGTCCTTTGGAATAATAACATGTATGAATCATTCACAGCAAGACCAGAAGCATGGAGACACAAGTGTTGACTTCATGATGCAGCTTCTGCTGGATATATGGACGCTCGGTTCCACCACGGAGTAAAACATAAAGGATATTGCGACTTTTTATACCACAATTCTGAGATTAAATCTCACAATTCTGAGTAAAAATAGTCAGAACTGTGTGATTTTTATATCGTGCAATTCTGACTTTGACAACTCTGACAGAGTTACGAGAAATAAAGTCTGAATTTTGAGTCAGTTACGGAAAATAAATTCAGTCTTGCGATAAAGTCAAAATTGCTAGATAAAAAGTTATAATTGCAATAAATAGTCAAAATTGTGAAAAATAAAGTCAGAGTTGCAATAAAGTCTGAATTGCGAAATAATTTGTCATAATTGCTATGAAGTCATCGATAAATAAAGCCAGAATTGCAAGAAATAAAGTCAGACTTGCGATAAATAAAGTCAGAGTTGTGAAAAAATAAAGTCAGAGTTGTGAAAAGTAGTCATAATTGCTAAAAAAATAGTCAAAATTGTGAAAGATAAAGTCAGAGTTGCATAAAATAAAGTCAGAGTTGTGAAAAGTAGTCAGAATTGCGAAGAAATAAAGTCAGAATTACGAGAAATAAAGTCAGAATTGCGAGAAATAAAGTCAGACTTGCGTAAAATAAAGTCAGAGTTGAGAAAAATAAGGTCAGAGTTGTGAAAAGTAGTCAGAATTGTGAAGAAATAGTCAGAATTACGAGAAATAAAATTAGAATTGCGAGAAATAAAGTCAGACTTGCGAAAAATAAAGTCTGAGTTGTGAAAAGTAGTCAGAATTGCGAGAAATGAAGTCAGAGTTACGAGAAATAAAGTCAGAATTGCGATAAATAGTCAAAATTGTGAAAGATAAAGTCAGAGTTGCGATAAATAAAGTCAGAGTTGCGAAAAAATAAAGTCAGAATTATGATAATTTAAGTCAAAATTGCAAAAAATAAAGTCAGACTTGCAATAAAGTCTAAATTGCGAGATAAAAAGTCAGAATTGTGATGAAGTCATAATTGCAAGAAATAAAGTCATAATTGCGAGAAATAGTCAGAGTTGCGATAAATAAAGACAGAGTTACAAGAAATAAAGTCAGACTTGCGGAAAAATTGTGAGAAAAAAGCCAGAATTACGAGAAATAGTCAGAGTTACGATAAATAAAGTCAGACTTGCGAAAAGTAGTCAGAATTGCAAGAAAAAAGACGAGTTCATAACGAGTCTGGCATTTTTGCTCAGAATTGTGAGATATGAACCTGCAATTGTGCAAAAAAAAACAGAACTGTGAGATAAAAGTCACAATGACCTTTATTATTGTGTTATTCGGTGGAACATTCAGAGTCACCCCTCATGTGCTCCACACTGCCGGATGGACTTCACACTCAATGCCCAAACACAAGCACATCTGACGGGTTTATTTGCTGTTCAGATATACAGAAATCAGTAATACTCAGTCAGACAGCCACAGATGACACATGGAAATGATTCTGAACAATGCTTATTTTTATACCACATCAGTGAACTCCTTTTCTAAACGAGCTTGGAGATGTTTAAACTGGATGTCATTGACGGTACAGCTTCTCCATCACTGATGCACATGAAGAAGAACTGCTGAATATTAGCCATTTATGATGTTTTCTCTAATGTAAATGATGTTAAATGTAATGTTTTACTAAATTTGATTCATTGTTTGCTCTATTTATGTAGCTGTCATCAGATGGTATCTCAATAAATACAAAACTAATGCAAACATGATGTAATGAGCGAGGGAATAATACAGGATATACTCGACACATTTCTCATTTCTCTGTCTAATATCTATGGAAGCTTGTTTCTGCCACGGGATAACAAATAAAAACATTTCTTTTGGTAACACTTTATGTTATAATGTGTCATTGTTGCCTATGTTACATGTACTTACATAGTAATAACAGTAAATTATGCATAATTACATGCTTTAGGGAAGCGGCTGCGCTGCAGTCACAGGACTTCACGAAATCAACAATGTCACCAAAGAAGTGTGTTTTTGGTTGTCAGGGCAAGACAACCCTGCACAACCCAAGAACCCAGCGTTAATGGGACAGTGGATGGAGTTTGTGTTTCCGGAGTTGTGCAAGTGTTTTTGATTGTTCCCTGAACTTCGGCAACGATGGTTTATGAACAAGCGGCAGTTCAACGCCGGATTTGTAGCTGGTCTAATGCTGAAAGATGGAGCGGTCTCAGCAACTAAGGTTTAAGTTCAAGAAGTTTAGGGGGGCTGGGCAGAAGTTTAGGGGGGCTGGGCAGAAGTTTAGGAGGACTGGACAGAATTTTAGGGGGGCTGGACAGAAGTTTAGGGGAGCTGGACAGAAGTTTAGGGGAGCTGGACAGAAGTTTAGGGGGACTGGGCAGAAGTTTAGGGGGGCTGGGCAGAAGTTTACGGGGACTGTACAGAATTTTAGGGGAGCTGGGGAGAAGTTTAGGGGAGCTGGACAGAAGTTTAGGGGGGCTGGACAAAAGTTTAGGGGAGCTGGGCAGACGTTTAGGGGAGCTGGACAGAAGTTTAGGGGGGCTGGACAGAAGTTTAGGGGGGCTGGACAGAATTTTAGGGGGGCTGGGCAGAAGTTTGGGGGGGCTGGGCAGAATTTTAGGGGGGCTGGACAGAATTTTAGGGGGGCTGGGCAGAAGTTTAGGGGTGCTGGACAGAATTTTAGGGGGGCTGGGGAGAAGTTTAGGGGGGCTGGACAGAATTTTAAGGGGGCTGGACAGAATTTTAGGGGGGCTGGGGAGAAGTTTAGGGGGGCTGTGGACAGAAGTTTAGGGGGGCTGGAAAGAAGTTTGGGGTGGCTGGACAGAAGTTTAGGGGGGCTGGACAGAATTTTAGGGGGGCTGGGCAGAAGTTTAGGGGGGCTGGGCAGAAGTTTAGGGGGGCTGGACAGAAGTTTAGGGGGGCTGGACAGAATTTTAGGGGGGGTGGGCAGAAGTTTAGGGGGGCTGAACAGAATTTTAGGGGGGCTGGGCAGAGGTTTAGGGGTGCTGGACAGAATTTTAGGGGGGCTGGGCAGAAGTTTAGGGGGGCTGGACAGAATTTTAGGGGAGCTGGACAGAATTTTAGGGGGGCTGGGCAGAAGTTTAGGGGGCCTGGACAGAAGTTAAGGGGTAGCTGGACAGAAGTTTAGGGGGACTGGAAAGAAGTTTAGGGGGACTGGACAGAAGTTTAGGGGGCCTGGACAGAAGTTTAGGGGGGCTGGACAGAAGTTTGGGGGGGCTGGGCAAAAGTTTAGGGGGCCTGGACAGAAGTTTAGGGGTAGCTGGACAGAGTTTAGGGGGACTGGACAGAAGTTTAGGGGGGCTGGACAGAATTTTAGGGGGGCTGGACAGAAGTTTAGGGGCTTTTTAGGCTGAAGCCCCCCTAAAAAGGGCCTAGTGACGCCCATGAATACTACTCTACAGGCACTCAAGATAGACATGAGACTGACTGACCCCCTTAAAAACTAGCAATTATTCTGTGGCGGAAACAAGCGTCCATAAATGCCATAAACATCGGATGCTCTTGTGTCTTGTCCTCCGTTTCAATTAATATAAATGAGTTTTTGGACAAAATCAACAGAAACACAAAGATCATGTAATGAAGAATATTACAAACAGTAAATGTAACACTGAACAGATTCAAAAAGATTTATATGTTTGAAAAACTCGCTGGACTGAAGACTAATCGATCATCAGTTTCTTGATTGAGTCCAAGTATGTGGGAATGAGAGAGCTGACGGACTCGTCGTCATCCGTGACCTTCTCACCCCTGCCCTCTGACCCCACTGACCCGGGTGACCTCACCAACGCTGGATAGGGCGTGCTGTAGCCCTGCGTGTGACACAGACGAGAGAGCGGAGCGTTACTCGACACACACAGCACTGAGACCTAAAGTGCAGACGAGAACACACACTCACGGAGGAGTAGCCCTTGCCGAAGCTGCCGCGGTTCTTGGTCCGGATCTTGGTGAGCGCAGACTCTGCGATGTCGGCCCGCTCTTCTGCGTCGTCCAGCTCATGAACCGTCTTCCTGTACTTGGCCAGATTCACGTTGGCCTGCTCCTCCTGATCCGGGAAACACAGATTACAGTTCAACACTCAACACTTTCCTTGGCATACGGTGCATCCGGGAAGTATTCTGCGCTTCACTTTTTGTTATGTTCCACTGATCATCCCTGAGATGTTTCTACAGCTCGACTGGAGTCCACCTGTGGTCAGTTCAGCTGATTGGACATGATGTGGAAAGGCACACACCTGTCTATATAAGGTCCAGCAGGTAACAGTGCATGAGCTCAAACCAAGCCATGAAGGAATCGTCTGAAGAAGTTTGGGAGCACCAGGGGCATAAACTGATTAGACTAGTCTTAAAAATTAGTCGTCTATTTTTTTCTTCAAGACTTTTCTTAACTTTTTAAAGTCAGTTACATAAAAAGTTAGATTGGTCTAATTTGAATCAGAAAACTAAGACTGATTACCTCTTGACTAATTGCTAGTGTTTCAAATTAGTTCTTAAGACACAGTCTAAACATAATGGCTAAGTTTATGAAACTGGCCCCAGGACTCTTCCTAGAGCTCCCGCTGGACAAACTGAGCGATCGGGGGAGAAGGGCCTTAGTCAGGGAGGTCAAGAACCCGATGGTCACTCTAACAGAGCTCCAGCATTTCTCTGAGAGAAGAGAACCTTCCAGAAGAACAGCCATCTCTGCAGCTCTCCACCAATCAGGGCTGTGTGGGGGCGTGGCCAGACGGAAGACACTCCTCATGACAGCCCATCTGGAGTTTCCCAAACGGCTCCTGAAGGATCTCAGATCATGAGGAACACAGATTGAACTCGTCATGTCTGGAGGAACCCAGGCGCCGCTCATCTCCTGGCCAATCCCATCCCTACAGTGATCATGGGGGGGGGGCAGCTCATGCTGTGGGATGTGTTTCAGGAACTGGGACACTAGTCAGGATCAGGGAAAGATGAATCCCTGATGAAGACCTGCTCCAGAGCGCTCTGGACCTCAGACTGGGGTGAAGGTTCATCAACAGGACAACGACCCGAAGCTCAGCCAAGAGAATACAGGAGTGGCTCCGGGACGACTCTGGGAATGTGCTTGAGTGGCCCAGCCAGAGCCCAGAACCCGATTGAGCATCTCTGGAGATCTGAACATGGTCGACCTTCCCCATCCATCCTGATGGAGCTCGAGAGATCCTGCACTGAAGAACGGGAGGAACTGCCCAAGCACAGCCGAGCTTCAGCATCAAACTCACAAACACCTGAGGCTGGGATTGAGCAAAGGCTGAGATACTGATGGACATGGGATCGTTTCCATTTTTTTTTTTAAATACATTTGCAAAGATTCCAAACAAGCTTCTTTCACGTTGTCATTATGGGGCACTGTT
Organism: Gobio gobio; assembly: GCF_949357685.1. Classification (NCBI taxonomy): domain Eukaryota; kingdom Metazoa; phylum Chordata; class Actinopteri; order Cypriniformes; family Gobionidae; genus Gobio; species Gobio gobio. The sequence goes on along the minus strand of NC_137113.1, from coordinate 49,521,203 downwards.
TGTAGAATTCTGAGGAAAATAATGAATTGAATCCATTTTGGAATAAGGCAGTAACAAGTCAAGCGCTGAGAAACTCTCCAGATGATATATTCATGATCATAATACAAATAATACAACATATACAAAATTATTTAAAAAAAACCCTTTTGACTTGTCATAATTGAGATGAGTCATAATTATGACATAAAAGTTTATAGTTATGACAAATTGACAAAATGACAAAATTTCAACAAAGTTAGTGCCAGTTTAAGCTGGTTAGTGCCAGTTTATGCTGGTTAGTACTAGTTTATGCTGGTTATTGCTGGTCTATGCTGGTTAGTGCCAGTTTATGCTGGTTAGTGCCTGTTTATGCTGGTTAGTGCTGGTATATGCTGGTTAGTGCCAGTGTATGCTGGTTAGTGCTGCTGGTTAGTGCCACTTTTTGCTGGTCAGTGCTGCTGGTTAGTGCCAGTTTATGCTGGTTAGTGTTGCTGGTTAGTGCCAGTTTATGCTGGTTAGTGCTGGTTTATGCTGGTTAGTGCCAGTTTATGCTGGTTAGTGCTAGTTTATGCTGGTTAGTGCTGGTCTATGCTGGTTAGTGCCAGTTTATGCTGGTTAGTGCTGGTTTATGCTGGTTAGTGCTGCTGGTTAGTGCCAGTTTATGCTGGTTAGTGCTAGTTTATGCTGGTTAGTGCTGGTCTATGCTGGTTTGTGCCAGTTTACGCTGGTTAGTGCCTGTTTATGCTGGTTAATGCTGGTCTATGCTGGTTAGTGCCAGTGTATGCTGGTTAGTGCTGCTGGTTAGTGCCACTTTATGCTGGTTAGTGCTGCTGGTTAGTGCCAGTTTATGCTGGTTAGTGTTGCTGGTTAGTGCCAGTTTATGCTGGTTAGTGCTGGTTTATGCTGGTTAGTGCCAGTTTATGCTGGTTAGTGCTAGTTTATGCTGGTTAGTGCTGGTCTATGCTGGTTAGTGCCAGTTTATGCTGGTTAGTGCCGGTTTATGCTGGTTAGTGCTGGTCTATGCTGGTTAGTGCTGCTGGTTAGTGCCAGTTTATACTGGTTAGTGCTGCTGGTTAGTGCCAGTTTATGCTGGTTAGTGTTGCTGGTTAGTGCCAGTTTATGCTGGTTAGTGCTGGTTTATGCTGGTTAGTGCCAGTTTATGCTGGTTAGTGCCAGTTTATGCTAGTTAGTGCTGGTTTATGCTGGTTAGTGTCAGTTTATGCTGGTTAGTGTTGCTGGTTAGTGCCAGTTTATGCTGGTTAGTGCTGGTTTATGCTGGTTAGTGCCAGTTTATGCTGGTTAGTGCCAGTTTATGCTAGTTAGTGCTGGTTTATGCTGGTTAGTGTCAGTTTATACTGGTTAGTGCTGCTGGTTAGGGCTGGTTAGTGCCAGTTTATGCTAATTAGGGCTGGTTTATGCTGGTTAGTGCTGGTTTATGCTGGTTAGTGCCAGTTTACGCTGGTTAGTGCCAGTTTATGCTGGTTAGTGCCGGTTTATGCTGGTTAGTGCTGGTTTATGCTGGTTAGCGCTGGTTTATGCTGGTTAGTGCCAGTTTGTGCTGGTTTATGCTGGCTAGTGCCAGTTTATGCTGGTTGGTGCTGCTGGTTTGTGCCAGCTTGCTGGTTAGTCCCTGTTTATGCTGGTTAGTGCTGGTTTATGCTGGTTAGTGCTGGTAAGTGCCAGTTAGTGCTGGTTTATGCTGGTTAGTGCTGGTTTATGCTGGTTAGTGCCAGTTTATGCTGGTTAGTGCTGCTGGTTAGAGCCAGTTTGTGCTGGTTAGTCCCTGTTTATGCTGGTTAGTGCTGGTTTATGCTGGTAAGTGCTGGTTTATGCTGGTTAGTGCCAGTTTATGCTGGTTAGTGCTGCTGGTTAGTGCCAGTTTGTGCTGGTTAGTCCCTGTTTATGCTGGTTAGTGCTGGTTTATGCTGGTAAGTGCTTGTTTATGCTGGTTTATGCTGGTTAGTGCCAGTTTGTGCTGGTTAGCGCTGGTTTATGCTGGTTAGTGCTGGTTTATGCTGGTTAGTGCTGGTAAGTGCTGGTTTATGCTGGTTAGTGCTGGTTTATGCTGGTTAGTGCTGGTTTATGCTGCAGCAGCAGAGTGTCCTACCGCCTCCTCCACTTGTCTTTTGTAGGCTCTCATCTTCAACTGCAGTCTCTCCACCAGCTCCTGCATCCTCTGCTGGTTCTTCTGGTCCTCCTCCGTCTGGAAGAGCAGCTCCTTCAGACGGCGCTCGTTCTTGCGCAGGTTCTTCAGTGTCTCGCCGTGTCTCTTCTGCTCGGCGTCCAGCTCCAGCTCCAGCTCCTTCACCTGCAGGATTACACACAGAGAGAGCACTGACACATCATTTATAAACCGACTACTGCTCATTCAGAATATCTGAACTGCTGAAAGAATGGAATGCCATTTTCACAACATAAGAAAAAAATCATGCTTTGATAAAATCTCATAAAAATCACTGCATAGTTTCAACTTTTTACGTCAGAATTATGACGTTTCATTGATTTCAAATTATCATATTTAAGACATTTTATGTTTATTTTGACCTGATTTAGTATGTCATAATTTAGATAAAAAGATAAAAATTCATAATTACGGCATAAAAGTTATAGTCATAAAAGTCATAATTACGAAATTACTTGACTTGGTATGTCATAATTATTACTTTTGAACATATAAATGACATTTTATGTCAACTTTGAATTCATCTCATAAATCTGATTTAGTATGCCATAATTATGATTTTTCATCATATCAATCACTTTTATGTCCATTTTGACTTTATTAATATGATTTAGTATGTCATAATAATGATTTTCCTCATATCAATGACCTTTTATGTCCATTTTGACCTCATAAACCTGATTTAGTATGTCATAATGATTTTTCCTCATATCAATGACCTTTTATGTCAATTTTGACCTCGTAAATCAGATTTAGTATGTCATAATAATGATTTTTCCTCATATCAATGACCTTTTATGTCAATTTTGACCTCATAA
>NC_137113.1:49505724-49510724 GCF_949357685.1 Gobio gobio | reverse complement strand
GTATGTATGGATATATGTATGGATGGATGGATGTATGGATGGATGTATTGATATATGTATGGATAGATGGTTGTATGGATGGATGGATGGATGGATGTATGGATAGATGTATGGATAGATGTATGGATGGATGTATGGATGGATGTATGGATTGATGGCTGTATAGATGGATGTATGGATGGATGTATGGATATATGCATGATGGATGTATGGATGGATGTATGGATATATGTATGTATGGATGGATGGATGGATGGATGGATAGATGTATGGATGGATGTATGGATAGATGTATGGATGGATCTATGGATGGATAGATAGACAGATCTCCGGCTCTTACCTTCTCCAGATCCACACACAGCTCCTCCACCTCTCCCTGCAGCCTCTGCTTGGTTTTCTCCAGGCTGGAGCACTTGGCCTGCGTGGCCTCCACCGCCTCCTCCGCCTCCTGCAGCCGCACCGACAGCTTCTTCCTGCAACACACACTCGTTACACACACGCTGAAGTCTCTTGAGGGAATGATTCAATGACTCACTCATAAAGACTTGTGTCATGACTGGATGAATCAGTGTTTTTGAGCGAATCTCTTGAGTGAATAATTCAATGACTCACTCATAAAGACTTCACTTGTTTCATGACCGGATGAATCAGTGTTTTTGAGCGAATCTCTTGAATGAATGATTCAATGACTCACTCATAAAGACTTGTTTAATTACTGAATGAATCAGTGTTTTTGAGCGAATCTCTTTGCGTGTGTCAGTATGTTATTGCATACTTGGCTTCCTCCAGTTCGTCGCAGTGCTGGATGGCGTCGGCCTCGAGGCGGCTCCTCCAGTGTGTGACCTCACTGTTGAGTTTGGAGACGAGCCGCTGCAGCTCCTGTTTGCTCTCCATCTCCTCCTCCAGCTGCTCCTTCAACACATCGCTCTCCTGCCGCGCCGCAGACAGACTCCCGCTCAACACCGCTTTGGCCTGACCACACAGTTATACATCACTCACAGACCTGCGGGATCCTCACTAGAGTCCGATCACACACACACACACACACACACCTTGACCTCTTCATCAAACTGCTTCTTGAGCTCCTCGTGTTGGGACATCAGCAGGGTTCTGGATCGGCTCAGGTGCGTGCCCTTGTTCTCCACCTCCTCCATCTGCCTCGCCAGCTCGTTGTTTTCAGCTGCAAAGGCAAGGTTGAACCCTTAAAACTCTATCAACAGCAGATCAGACCAGTTAACCAGAGCAGCACACACATTAGACATAAGCGCTGGAGTTTTGAGGCTTTAGTTCATGTCTGTTCGTACTGAAGCTACACTGCTGGATCTCATCCTGCACTCAAACTGTTGACCAATCAAATGCTCTCTAGAATGAAAACATTCCCTCCCCTAAAAGCATCAGCTCCTAAAGTGTTTGTGAACGAATCTCTTGAGTGAATGATTCAATGACTCACTCATAAAGACTTCACTTGTTTCATTACTGGATGAATCAGTGTTTTTGAACAAATATCTTCAGTGAATGATTCAATGACTCACTCATAAAGACTCACTTGTGTAATTTTCTGGATGAATCAGTGTTTTTGAGCAAATCTCTTGAGTGAATGATTCAATGACTCACTCATAAAGACTTCACTTGTTTCATTACTGGATGAATCAGTTTTTTTGAACGAATCTCTTGAGTGAATTATTCAATGACTCACTCATAAATACTTCACTTGTTTCATTACTGGATGAATCAGTTTTTTTGAACGAATCTCTTGAGTGAATAATTCAATGACTCACTCATAAATACTTCACTTGTTTCATTCCTGGATGAATCAGTGTTTTTGAACAAATCTCTTCAGTGAATGATTCAATGACTCACTCATAAAGACTCCACTTGTTTCATTACTGGATGAATCAGTGTTTTTGAGCAAATCTCTTCAGTGAATGATTCAATGACTCACTCATTAAGACTTTGCTTGTTTCATTACTGGATGAATCAGTGTTTTTGAACAAATCTCTTCAGTGAATTATTCAATGACTCACTCATAAAGACTCACTTGTGTAATTTCTGGATGAATCAGTGTTTTTGAGCAAATCTCTTGAGTGAATGATTCAATGACTCACTCATAAAGACTTCACTTGTGTCATTACTGGATGAATCAGTGTTTTTGAACAAATCTCTTGAATGAATGATTCAGTGACTCACTCATAAAGACTTCACTTGTTTCATTACTGGATGAATCAGTGTTTTTGAACAAATATCTTGAATGAATGATTCAATGACTCACTTATAAAGACTCACTTGTGTAATTTCTGGATGAATCAGTGTTTTTGAGCAAATCTCTTGAGTGAATGATTCAATGACTCACTCATAAAGACTTCACTTGTGTCATTACTGGATGAATCAGTGTTTTTGAACAAATCTCTTGAATGAATGATTCAGTGACTCACTCATAAGGAAATAATTTGTTATAAAGTGTGAGGGAAGGATAAGAGCGCCACCTGTGAGTCTGTTCTTGGCTGCTGTGACCTCACTGATGGTCTTCTGCAGGTCTTCATTCCTGGCGTTGGCGTCACACAGCAGATCCTCCAGTTTCCTCAGCTGTGTGTCCGTCGAAGCCTGATGGGACACATGATCACACACAGCATGACATCAGCTGGGATTCATCCGCTCAAGTCACACAGAGCTGAGATCAAACAACATTCACCCAGAGCAAAACAAGCAAAACACATTTAATATACACGCCTGCCTTCACACACACATGAGCTTCCCATTCTCAATCCGTAGGGTTTAATATGGAGTCGCTCTAACAGCTTCTGCTCTTCTTTCCTCAAGGTTTAGGAGTGTGTTTATGGGGATTCTTCATTTGTGATGTTGGACGAGAAGGCCTGGCTCTCAGTCTCCGCTCTAATTCATCCCAAAGCTGTTCTATCGGGTTGAGGTCAGGACTCCAGTTCCTCCACACCAAACTCCTCATCCATGTCTTTATGGAGACGCTTTGAGCACTGGAGCAGTCATGCTGGGACAGGAAGGGGCCGTCCACAAACTGATCCCACAAAGCTGGGAGCATGAAATTGTCCAAAATGTCTTGGTGAAGCATTAAAGGGATAGTTCACCCAAAAATGAAAATTCTGTCATCATTTACTCTCCCTCAAGTTGTTCCAAACCTGTATGCGTTTATTTGTTCTGCTGAACACAAAAGAAGATATTTAGAAGAATGTTTCTAACCAAACAGAGAGAGCAACCATTGACTACCATAGTATTATTTCCCCCTACTATGGTAGTCAATGGCCCTCAGCATGTGCTGACCCCGCTCTGTGACCCTCAGCATGTGCTGACCCCGCTCTGTGACCCTCAGCATGCGCTGACCCCGCTCTGTGACCCTCAGCATGCGCTGACCCCGCTCTGTGACCCTCAGCATGTGCTGACCCCGCTCTGTGACCCTAAGCATGCGCTGACCCCGCTCTGTGACCCTCAGCATGTGCTGACCCCGCTCTGTGACCCTCAGCATGCGCTGACCCCTGCTCTGTGACCCTCAGCATGTGCTGACCCTGCTCTGTGACCCTCAGCATGCGCTGACCCCGCTCTGTGACCCACAGCATGCGCTGACCCCGCTCTGTGTCCCTCAGCATGTGCTGACCCCGCTCTGTGACCCTCAGCATGTGCTGACCCCGCTCTGTGACCCTCAGCATGCGCTGACCCCTGCTCTGTGACCCTCAGCATGTGCTGACCCCGCTCTGTGACCCTCAGCATGTGCTGACCCCGCTCTGTGACCCTCAGCATGCGCTGACCCCTGCTCTGTGACCCTCAGCATGCGCTGACCCCTGCTCTGTGACCCTCAGCATGCGCTGACCCCTGCTCTGTGACCCACAGCATGCGCTGACCCCGCTCTGTGTCCCTCAGCATGTGCTGACCCCGCTCTGTGACCCTCAGCATGCGCTGACCCCGCTCTGTGACCCTCAGCATGCGCTGACCCCGCTCTGTGACCCTCAGCATGTGAGTTCTGTGGATGTTCAGTGCTCTGACCTTGGCCTTCTGCAGTGTGTCGAGTGAAGCCCCCAGGTCGTCCACCTCCAGCCTCAGACTCTGCTTCTCCTTCTCCAGCTTGGCTCTGGTTCTCTGCAGACTCTCGCTCTGCTCTCCGAGCTCGGCCAGAGCCTCGCTGTGCCGCTTCCGCAGCGCCGCCGCCATCGCCTCCGCCTGAACCGCAGACTCATCCAGCTCCCGCCGCAGCCGCTGCAGCTCCAGCTCACGCTTCTTATTCATCTCCATCTGCACACACACACACACACACACGTTTAGGGGGAAAACAAGTTTGAAACACACCCAAGTGACAGCCGTTAAGAAAGCATTTGATCACAGACGTCTAACCTCGACGGATTGAACAGAAGAAATGAACCGTAGAAGATTCAAACCTCGAAGGAGGCGGAGCCTCAGAGCCACACCCACCTATTACATCAACGCAACGGACCAATGGTAGTTGAGAGGTGTCCGGAAAGCTTTTAAAATCCCTGAATTTAATATCGCGTTAAGTATATAAGGGCCTTATTATACACCGATCAGGCATAACATTATGACACACTGATGATCTCTGTTAGTGGGTGGGATATATTAGGCAGCAAGAGAAACATTTTGTCCTCAGAGTTGATGTGTTAGAAGCAGGAAAAATGGGCAAGCGTAAGGATTTGAGCGAGTTTGACAAGGGCCAGATTGTGATGGTCAGAGCATCTCCAGAACTGCAGCTCTTGTGGGGTGTGGTCAGTCTCTATTAGGGCTGTCAAAAAAAAATTTGAATTCCGAATATTTGTCGAATTTACAAAAAAAAAAACACATTCGAATGCAAAAACTGTGCATTTGAATTTTTGGTTGAGGCACGCGAGACATGATGATGACGAAACTGACGCGGTTTGTTTATCCAGTTCAGCGGTGCGGCTGTAAAACGTTGTAATCAATGGCCGACCTTCAGTCAGACACAGAGCAGTCAGAAGAAGGCAATCAGGGCTTAGGAGCATGAGATG
>NC_137113.1:49458224-49500724 GCF_949357685.1 Gobio gobio | reverse complement strand
CATTCATATTCAAATATGAAATATACTGGAGTATGTTTGGCAAGAAAATACTACTTCAGTGTGTTTACTATAAAACCTTCTGTGTAATTATTCAATGTGTTGCTTGCAGGTTCTTTGTAATTGTTTGTGAGTAAAAATGTCAACAGCAGTTTTTTCCGCCCTCTTAATAACGTGTTGTGTGTATGGCGACGTGTGTAAGCGGCGGGACACACGCGTGTTTGCGTGAGCTCCGGCATGTACAGCTCAGGTGATGCTATCAGTGAAGGAACAATGTGTGGTCTGTGCTGAGGCTCTGCAGGGACGCGTGTCTGAGCTCGCCCCCCAACATCAACACATCCATCACTAACACATCAGCAATGCTGGAGAGGTGCTAATGTGGTTGCCAGGGTGTTGTTAGGGTGTTGCTAGGCAAATAGAAATAGCTAATCAATAATAATAATAATAAATATGGTGGATAACAATAGTGATGCCTTGCTAAAGCAACCACCACTAACTAGAATGTACATTACCTGAAGAAAATATGAGTGCTTGCCGTGGCAAAATTCACCATCCGGTTGCTAGGTTGTGTGTACTGGTTTCTCACCCGAAACAAAAGAGCCCACCCCCATGTCTGTACGATGTTCTGGTGCTGAGTTATGGTTTATTCATGTGTTGTAGGGTCCTCTAAATGGTTGCTATGGTGTGGCTGTGCAGTTAATAAGGTGATATTTAAATCAATTTGAGTCAAAAGAGCTCAACTCTGTATTTCTACTATGCTCTGGTGCTGAGATATGGTTTGTTAATGTTGATATACGGTCGCTAGGTTGGTGTAAATGGTTGCTAGGGCGTGGCTATGAAGCTTGAATGTTACTACTTTTTAGCTGCTTGATAGGGCAATTCAAATGAGACCAGCCCCAAGTCTCTGTGATGTTCTGGTGCTGAGATTTGGCTTATTCATGTGTTTGTACGGTTGCTAGGGTCCTCTAAATGGTTGCTATGGTGTGTCTGTGCAGTTAATAAGGTGATATTTAAATCAATTTGAGTCAAAAGAGCCCAACTCTGTATTTCTACTATGCTCTGGTGCTGAGATATGGCTTGTTAATGTTAATATACGGTTGCTAGGGTGGTGTAAATGGTTGCTAGGGCGTGGATATGAAGCTTGAATGTAACTACTTTTTAGCTGCTTGATAGGGCAATTCAAATGAGTATTTGTGATGTTCTAATGCGGAGATATGATCAAACAAACCTCTTCTCTTCTCAATTCAGACGATTTGGTGGTTGCTAAGGTATGGCTAGGCGTTGCAATTACATTTATGCATACATTACATTTATGCATTTGGCAGACGCTTTTATCCAAAGCGACTTACAGGGACAATCCCCCTGGAGCAACGTGGAGTAAAGTGCCTTGCTCAAGGACACTGGTGGTGAACGCTGGGATCGAACCAGCAACCTTCTGATTATCAGTTCTATGGTTTAACCCACTGGACCACCATCTCACGGTGCTAGGGTGTTCTGGGTGGTTGCTAGGCGGTTGCTAGGGTATCCTGGGTGGTTGTTAGGGCGTTTCTAGGCATTTGCTGAGGTATTCTGGCTGGTTGCTAGGCAGTTGCTAGGGTATTCTGGGTGGTTGCTAGGGCATTTCTAGGCGATTGCTGAGGTATTCTGGCTGGTTGCTAGGCAGTTGCTATGGTGTTCTGGGTGGTTGCTAGGTGGTTGCTAGGGTATTCTGGGTGGTTGCTAGGGCGTTTCTAGGCAATTGCTGAGGTATTCTGGCTGGTTGCTAGGCAGTTGCTATGGTGTTCTGGGTGGTTGCTAGGTGGTTGCTAGGGTATTCTGGGTGGTTGCTAGGGCGTTTCTAGGCAATTGCTGAGGTATTCTGGCTGGTTGCTAGGCAGTTGCTATGGTGTTCTGGGTGGTTGCTAGGCGGTTGCTAGGGTATCCTGGGTGGTTGTTAGGGCGTTTCTAGGCATTTGCTGAGGTATTCTGGCTGGTTGCTAGGCAGTTGCTAGGGTATTCTGGGTGGTTGCTAGGGCATTTCTAGGGGATTGCTGAGGTATTCTGGCTGGTTGCTAAGCAGTTGCTATGGTGTTCTGGGTGGTTGCTAGGTGGTTGCTAGGGTATTCTGGGTGGTTGCTAGGGCGTTTCTAGGCAATTGCTGAGGTATTCTGGCTGGTTGCTAGGCAGTTGCTAGGGTGTTCTGGGTGGTTGCTAGGCGGTTGCTAGGGTATTCTGGGTGGTTGCTAGGGCGTTTCTAGGCGATTACTGAGGTATTCTGGCTGGTTGCTAGGCAGTTTGCTAGGGTATTCTGGGTGGTTGCTAGGGCATTTCTAGGCGATTGCTGAGGTATTCTGCCTGCTTACTAGGCAGTTGCTATGGTGTTCTGGGTGGTTGCTAGGCGGTTGCTAGGGTATTCTGGGTGGTTGCTAGGGCATTTCTAGGCGATTGCTGAGGTATTCTGGCTGGTTGCTAGGCAGTTGCTATGGTGTTCTGGGTGGTTGCTAGGCGGTTGCTAGGGTATTCTGGGTGGTTGCTAGGGCGTTTCTAGGCGATTGCTGAGGTATTCTGGCTGGTTGCTAGGCAGTTGCTATGGTGTTCTGGGTGGTTGCTAGGCGGTTGCTAGGGTATTCTGGGTGGTTGCTAGGGCATTTCTAGGCGATTGCTGAGATATTCTGGCTGGTTGCTAGGAAGTTGCTAGGGTATTCTGGGTGGTTGCTAGGGCATTTCTAGGCGATTACTGAGGTATTCTGGCTGGTTGCTAGGCAGTTGCTATGGTGTTCTGGGTGGTTGCTAGGCGGTTGCTAGGGTATTCTGGGTGGTTGCTAGGGCGTTTCTAGGCGATTGCTTAGGTATTCTGGCTGGTTGCTAGGCCGTTGTTAGGGTGTTCTGGGTGGTTGCTAGGCGGTTGCTAGGGTATTCTGGGTGGTTGCTAGGGCATTTCTAGGTGATTGCTGAGGTATTCTGGCTGGTTGCTAGGCAGTTGCTAGGGCGTTTCTAGGCGATTGCTGAGGTATTCTGGGTGGTTGCTAGGCAGTTGCTATGGTGTTCTGGGTGGTTGCTAGGCGGTTGCTAGGGTATTCTGGGTGGTTGCTAGGGCGTTTCTAGGCGATTGCTGAGGTATTCTGGCTGGTTGCTAGGCAGTTGCTATGGTGTTCTGGCTGGTTGCTAGTCGGTTGCTAGGGTATTCTGGGTGGTTGCTAGGGAGTTTCTAGGCGATTGCTGAGGTATTCTGGCTTGTTGCTAGGCAGTTGCTATGGTGTTCTGTGTGGTTGCTAGGCGGTTGCTAGGGTATTCTGGGTGTTTTTTATAGCAGCAGCTATGCAATGAAGCAGAAACAGAAGATTGATCTTCATGAAGGCAGAGTCTCTCAGTGCTGACCGCAGACTGGACTGTGATTGGCTCATGTGTTATTCCAGCTGCAGCTGATTTGGCCTGAAGCGGAGAACACGACACAAACCAGTGCCAGACCGCCACACCAGCCCTGACCCGACCCAAGAGCTGATACCGGTCAAATCCGGCCAGCACATGCTGAGCTCAGGGTCAGGGGTCAGGGGTCAGGGGTCAGGTCACACTCAGACGACTCGCAGACATTCACACAATCAAAGTAAGCCAATAAAACATTCATAAACCTACAGATGGGTTATTTCTGTGCTATTTTGTAATATCTTAAGATGTGAATAAGAAGTAGCGTTAATAACATACTGCACACCGACGAGTGTGTGATGTCATAGTAAGGAATTTAATCTTTTCAAAGTTAATGACATAATAAAGATTTTTTCCTGTGTACACAACATCATAACTATATACACTCACCTAAAGGATTATTAGGAACACCTGTTCAATTTCTCATTAATGCAATTATCTAATCAACCAATCACATGGCAGTGTCTTCAATGCATTTAGGGGTGTGGTCCTGGTCAAGACAATCTCCTGAACTCCACACTGAATGTCGGAATGGGAAAGAAAGGTGATTTAAGCAATTTTGAGCGTGGCATGGTTGTTGGTGCCAGACGGGCCGGTCTGAGTATTTCACAATCTGCTCAGTTACTGGGATTTACACACACAACCATTTCTAGGGTTTACAAAGAATGGTGTGAAAAGGGAAAAGCATCCAGTATGCGGCAGTCCTGTGGGAGAAAATGCCTTGTTGATGCTAGAGGTCAGAGGTCATGGGCCGACTGATTCAAGCTGATAGAAGAGCAACTTTGACTGAAATAACCACTCGTTACAACCGAGGTCTGCAGCAAAGCATTTGTGATGTCACAACACACACAACCTTGAGGCGGATGGGCTACAACAGCAGAAGACGCCACCGGGTACCACTCATCTCCACTACAAAGAGGAAAAAGAGGCGACAATTTGCACAAGCTCACCAAAATTGGACAGTTGAAGACTGGAAAAATGTTGCCTGGTCTGATGAGTCTGGATTTCTGTTGAGACATTCAGATGGTAGAGTCAGAATTTGGCGTAAACAGAATGAGAACATGGATCCATCATGCCTTGTTCCCACTGTGCAGGCTGGTGGTGGTGGTGTAATGGTGTGGGGGATGTTTTCTTGGCACACTTTAGGCCCCTTAGTGCCAATTGGGCACGGTTTAAATGCCACGGCCTACCTGAGCATTGTTTCTGCCCATGTCCATCCCTTTATGAGCACCATGTCCCCATCCTCTGATGGCTACTTCCAGCAGGATAATGCACCGTCACAAAGCTCCAATCATTTCAAACTGGTTTCTTGAACATGACAATGAGTTCACTGGACTAAAATGGCCCCACAGTCTCCAGATCTCAACCCAATAGAGCATCTTTGGGATGTGGTGGAACGGGAGCTTCGTGCCCTGGATGTGCATCCCACAAATCTCCATCAACTGCAAGATGCTCTCCTATCAATATGGCCAACATTTCTAAAGAATGCTTTCAGCAGCTTGTTGAATCAATGCCACGTAGAATTAAGGCAGTTCTGAAGGTGAAAGGGGTCAAACACAGAATTAGTGTGTGTTCCTAATAATCCTTTAGGTGAGTGTATATATATAATATTTACACATAATTATTTGTGTAACGCCTCCTGCTCAAACCACCCACTCCAATCATGCAATCATGGAGTATTTTTATATCCTTCACTGTGCATTAATGTCTGTATCCGTTCAAGACTATTTAATATTTCAGCCGTGTGCTATTCAACATACAGGATCACAAAATGAAACATAAGTGGATGAATGTTAATAATCAGCCATATGCATTCACAAATTGTTTTATGGTTGTTAGATATACTGTACACATATTGGTGACATAAACAGTTGGAGATGCTTAAATCTCTGAGGGTCTTCAGGGTCTTTTTGCTAAAATGAAAAGAAAAGTTATCTTTGTCCAAATGGCTTGAGACTTTGTACAAAAAATTGGCCTGATATCTGTTTTTATGTTAGTCACACACAGGACTTAGAAAATGGACAAAATTCATCCTCAAAATCTGAAACAACGCAGAACACCAATTATTGTTCCTAGTGGTTTGATTTTTTTACCCCCATTTACTGTTTTTTTAGACTAATCTTTAATTTGTCACTGCTTTATTTGCTCATTGGTTATTGCATTTTGATGTCCATGTCGTGAATTTGTACTCGATATGTAATATAACTGTTAATTTGTGTTGTAGATTAAAAGTGTAGATTAAGTTTGTAGAAGTAAATGAAAAACAGATGATTGAAATAAATGATCAACTCTAAAGACTCCAACTTTTCTCTTTTTCTCTTTTCTCAACTTTTAGGTTTGATTGTAATCATAATGTAACATTATTGAAAAGTACAAAAAAATGCTCAACTTTGACAAAGTGATTTTTATTGTTATAATTGTGATTTCATCATATTTAGATATGAATCCAACTGGAAAGAATTGTGAAAAGATATATTTAAGTTTCAAAATGCAAACAGTGGAGCTCTGCAGCGTCTACTGGTTAAAATGATCTTTTAATTTTCCAAAAGATGGGCAAAAATCTTACACTAAACCATGTCAGATTATCCGTGTTCTCCCCATGAATTAAAGTTAGAAATCTGGGGCTTTTACATAAAAAGCTGTTTTTGTATAAAAAGCTTTTTTTTTAAATATATTATTTATTTAATTATATACATTTCAAAGATATCATAAATCCTCCAAAAACTACACAAATGTGGAGTACAAACATTAATAAACAGAGAAAAATTACATTTGTTTAATACATAATTAAATTTTGTTGCCTGGGGACTCGAAGACCGCATTTAAACATCTGATTATATGATTTACAACTCTAACAGAGCCATAGTTTTATGGCACAAAAACCATGAAAATTAATATTTTATTAAAGCATTCAACTTGAACAGGTACAAGTAGATTACACACTACACACTCTAAACCGAGAACATAAAAATAAACAGCTGCATTCAACTCAATGTTCTGCTATGATTTACGTGAATGAATTCAGAATGAATAGGACTAAAGCAACAGATGTTTGATTATTGGCTCGTTTACTTAAAGGGTTAGTTCAGCCAAAAGTGTAAATTGTGTCATTAATGACTGAGCCTCATGTGGTTGGACACCCGTCAGACCTCCGTTCATCTTCAGACACAAATGAAGATATTTTAGTGTAAATCTGATGCTCTGAAAGGCCTCCATTGGCTCAACTTTACACTCTCAAGACCCTTAAAAGACACTAAAGACTAAAGTTACAAAGTCCATCTCACTACAGCGGCTCTACAATAACTTTATGAAGACGAGAATAGTTTCTGTGCGCAAAAAAACCCTAAATAACGACTTATATAGAGATGACGATTTCAAAACACGGCCTCATGAAGCTTCGAAGAGTTATGAATCAGTGAGTCGATTCAGCGGATCGAAGCGTTATGAATCAGTGAGTCGATTCAGCGGATCAAAGTGTAATGAATCAGTGAGTCGATTCAGCGGATCAAAGTGTAATGAATCAGTGAGTCGATTCAGCGTTCAGAGCGTTATGAATCAGTGAGTCGATTCAGCGGTTCAGAGCGTTATGAATCAGTGAGTCAATTCAGCGGTTCAGAGCGTTATGAATCAGTGAGTCGATTCAGCGGTTCAGAGCGTTATGAATCAGTGAGTTGAATCATGATTCGGATCGCGTGTCAAACCGCCAAGCAGCTGAAATTTGGCGATCCAAACCGCTGAATCAACTCACTGATTCATAACGCTCCAAACCGCTGAATCGACTCACTGATTCATAACGCTCCGAACCGCTGAATCGACTCACTGATTCATAACGCTCCGAACCGCTGAATCGACTCACTGATTCATAACGTTTCGAAGCTTCATGAGGCCGTGTTTTGAAATCGTCATCACTATATAAGTCGTTATTTAGGGTTTTTTTGCGCACAGAAACTATTCTCGTCTTCATAAAGTTATTGTAGAGCCGCTGTAGTGAGATGGACTTTGTAACTTTAGTCTTTAGTGTCTTTTAAGGGTCTTGAGAGTGTAAAGTTGAGCCAATGGAGGCCTTTCAGAGCATCAGATTTACACTAAAATATCTTCATTTGTGTCTGAAGATGAACGGAGGTCTGACGGGTGTCCAACCACATGAGGCTCAGTCATTAATGACACAATTTACAGTTTTGGGTGAACTAACCCTTTAAGCTAACTAACTGGAAACGACAGTCATGCTGCTCAAATACTGAAGGCTGACGTAATTGTTTGCAGGTATTTTCAAATGCGAAGCAGCACAAACACTGTCATCAATCAAATCTCCCAGATAAGCTAATGGGTGGCATTTCATGTGATTTATGTGTGTGGCTTATCTGGCAATCCTTTGGGAAAGCTCCTGGGTTGTGCGTTCACAGAGTTGTCGTACCTTGGCCCGTAAGCCTCGCTCGGCCTCCAGTTCCTCCTCCAGCTCCTCAATGCGGACCTGCGGACGACAAACGGCTCCGCGTTACTCTGGACATTCACAGAAATCAAGGACAATCACTAGAGCAACATTATAAATGTCTTTACTGTCACTTTAATGCATCCTCACATGTCATAAGGTCATTAACATTTACAGTGTTTAATTATCAATATCATCATACGAATATCATTCATTTGAATGTTTGAAATGCATTACAGTTTTTCTTGCTATATTGCATTATTCAGCATGGAGAGAGAGAAAGGCTTTGGCTTTCTTTCCATAGTAAACGTGTCCAAATGTAAGATAAGGTCTCCAGTATGGCCATAATCACACAGTGCAGAACCACAGCGGAACCGACTAGATGAGACACGCTGGAGAAAAAATCACAAAGCAAACACTCGGGTCCCAAAGCTTCCTCTGAGCACAAAACAGCCAACTTCTATAGTTTTAACTCAGACGTTAGGAAATGTTCACTAAGAACTGACTGAAATGTATGACTGCAAGTGATGCATTCCTCATCTTTTATGTCTTGTGGCACATTATATCTTCTTTCTGTCACAGGAAGGATGTTTTCTGAGCGGTTTCGCCGGAGGACAGATTTGCTGACAACCTCAGATCCAATACACACTTTATTTATTAATCGCCAAATTAAAAGCTACTTTACAGGTCATGCCACTGATGCTTCACACAAGCAGAGACAAGCAGAAATGTGAGCGATAAAGAACACAAACGACTCACATGCCAGCGAAGGACTTCAGCGGAGAGAACAGCCATGGATGAACAGCAGCCAGAGCAACGCAGACTAACACACACACACACACACACACACAATCTCACCTCACAGACTGAGAGAGAGAGAGAGAGAGAGAGAGAGAGAGAGAGAGAGAGAGAGAGAGAGAGAGAGAGAGAGAGAGCAGATCCACACCCCCTTCACACACACTGAGCAAATCACACACACTCTGGCCGCTCTTTTCCACGCAATCACAATGAATGGGCAGTGAAGGAAGGAAACATCTTTGGAGCGGTTTACTGTTACCGAATCACGCCTCCCAAATTTAGATGAATATGTCAATATGTGCTTCAGCTTTCCTCTCAATAACAAAGTAAACATACAACAGAAATGAGAAAACAGAAGTTCAGAAAGTCTCTCCCGGATAATAGAAAATGGTCAAAGAGGCGGGACGTGGGCGGAGCTGAGGTGACGACTAACAGACAGCAGACAAACGGCAATCCACCTGTCACTCAAAGTGGCCACGCCCTTAAAGGGTTAGTTTACCCAAAACTGTAAATTGTGTGATTAATGACTGAGCCTCATGTGGTTGGACACCCGTCAGACCTCCGTTCATCTTCAGACACAAATGAAGATATTTTAGTGTAAATCTGATGCTCTGAAAGGCCTCCATTGGCTCAACTTTACACTCTCAAGACCCTTAAAAGACACTAAAGACTAAAGTTACAAAGTCCATCTCACTACAGCGGCTCTACAATAACTTTATGAATCGGCGACAATAGTTTTTGTGCGCAAAAAAACCCTAAATAACGACTTATATAGTGATGACGATTTCAAAACACGGCCTCATGAAGCTTCGAAGCGTTATGAATCAGTGAGTCGATTCAGCGGTTCAGAGCGTTATGAATCAGTGAGTCGAATGATGATTCGGATCGCGTGTCAAACCGCCAAACTGCTGAAATTTGGCGATTCAAACCGCTGAATCGACTCACTGATTCATAACGCTTTGAAGCTTCATGATGCTTTGTTTTGAAATCGTCATCTCTATATAAGTCGTTATTTAGGGTTTTTTTGCGCACAGAAACTATTCTCGTCTTCATAAAGTTATTGTAGAGCCGCTGTAGTGAGATGGACTTTGTAACTTTAGTCTTTAGTGTCTTTTAAGGGTCTTGAGAGTGTAAAGTTGAGCCAATGGAGGCCTTTCAGAGCATCAGATTTACACTAAAATATCTTCATTTGTGTCTGAAGATGAACGGAGGTCTGACGGGTGTCCAACCACATGAGGGTCAGTCATTAGTGACAGAATTTTCATTTTTGGGGGAACTAACCCTTTAATTATGCAGAACTTTAAGGCTTTATATAATGTAAAGGAATGAGTTATAAAAACATTCCCCCCTCACAGTCGTCATGAAGGGCAACATCAGCCGTACAGACCAAAAGCACAGTTTGTCCCAGACTGTAAACATGTGTTCTTCTGCTGTAAACATGTGTTCTTCTGCTGTAAACATGTGTTCTTCTGCTGTAAACATGTGTTCGTCTGCTGTAAACATGTGTTCGTCTGCTGTAAACATGTGTTCTTCTGCTTTAAACATGTGTTCTTCTGCTGTAAACATGTGTTCTTCTGCTGTAAACATGTGTTCGTCTGCTGTAAACATGTGTTCTTCTGCTGTAAACATGTGTTCTTCTGCTGTAAACATGTGTTCTTCTGCTGTAAACATGTGTTCTTCTGCTTTAAACATGTGTTCTTCTGCTGTAAACATGTGTTCTTCTGCTGTAAACATGTGTTCTTCTGCTGTAAACATGTTCTTCTGCTGTAAACATGTGTTCGTCTGCTGTAAACATGTGTTCTTCTGCTGTAAACATGTGTTCTTCTGCTGTAAACATGTGTTCTTCTGCTGTAAACATGTGTTCTTCTGCTGTAAACATGTGTTCTTCTGCTGTAAACATGTGTTCTTCTGCTGTAAACATGTGTTCTTCTGCTTTAAACATGTGTTCTTCTGCTGTAAACATGTGTTCTTCTGCTGTAAACATGTGTTCTTCTGCTGTAAACATGTGTTCTTCTGCTGTAAACATGTGTTCGTCTGCTGTAAACATGTGTTCTTCTGCTGTAAACATGTGTTCGTCTGCTGTAAACATGTGTTCTTCTGCTGTAAACATGTGTTCTTCTGCTGTAAACATGTGTTCTTCTGCTGTAAACATGTGTTCGTCTGCTGTAAACATGTGTTCTTCTGCTGTAAACATGTGTTCTTCTGCTGTAAACATGTGTTCTTCTGCTGTAAACATGTGTTCTTCTGCTGTAAACATGTGTTCTTCTGCTGTAAACATGTGTTCTTCTGCTGTAAACATGTGTTCTTCTGCTGTAAAGTTGGCCATTTTAACATGAGCTCAATGAGATTCTGCTCCTTCTGGAGCCGCTCTAGTGGCCAGTCCATGAACTGCAGTCGATGAATCTTCAATAAACCCGTCTCCGGCGTGATAACTCCAATCTTTTGAATATTGCACTTTAATAATTGCCTCATCGTCATGGCATCCTCAGTAAACCCGTCTCCGGCGTGTTGACTCCGATCTTTCGAATATTCCGATCAATTATGACCTCTGACCTGTAAAGTTGTCAGAATAATAATCATACGCTGTTTGTTAAAGCAGCACTGGGTAACTTTTCAAACTTTATAATATATTTTCAAGACTCTTGTGATGATACATCGACTTACAATAGGTTGAATGACACGTCTGCCATAGCCTGACGGGGTCTGTGTCGTTTTTAATCGTACTTTTAAACTTCGGGTTTCGGGTAGTAACCCGAGAAAAAAAAGAACTACAAAATTCGACTGCTTTACGGCATATATGTCACTTCCACCATCACTTCCTTAAATTCGGACGTGCGAGCCCAACTATCGTTTGTTTGCCGGATGTTATAGTCATGGCCGAAGCAGCACAGAAAAATAAGAAAGCAAAGGTTTTGTCGGAGGAAAGCAAAAAGTGATGAGATTAAAGGCAGGAGGATCAACATTGAACATCAACAAATCTGTGATTTATAAAGAGAGCTCCTCTCTGAACATGTGATCTGGTGTGTGTGTGGAGTTGAACATGTGATAAGGGCTGCGTTCAGCCCCGACAAAACGTTGCAAAACGTTTTTTAAACGGTAACGGTGCTGCGTTGAACACCCTGTTCTGTTGACGCAAGAGTTGTAACTATGGCAGCCGAGAAGGCCATTCTTTGTGTTCTTTTTGTGGAATTTTCGGAGCCTGATGAAAACGATATAAATACGTGTTTAATACTGCAAAATACATGCAATCACTGCCCTTGCCGTCCAGAATAAAAGACAACATCCCAATCCCATTTAATGAACCTTTTTCATCTCCTGGTAATCAATTCTAACTTAAATCATTTTATTTCTAGCTTATATTTTCTTTCTCACTTTATGTCAAGCAATTACCATATATGAAATTTGGTATATAAATAAACTTGCCTTGCAATTAAGCTAAAGATATAAATAAATACATCATCATGTTGATTTTATATATATATATTAAACTCTTACGACAATCATGTCTTCTAATACCAGCGGACACATTAAACAACTTTACTTCCATTGTGTGAGCTGTCTCTTTAAAACTGCGTGGTTTATATACATTTTGCCGCTGATTGGGCTGACATTTTTGACACACCCACCAAACGAGATCAAACGCATCTCAAACCCGGTGCGCACCGTTTCCAGGAAACATGACGTTCAACCGGAAACCGTAGCAAAACGTTGCGCACCGGTTTGAGCTTTGAACGTGCCCCTGGTGTGTGTGGAGCTGAACATGTGATCTGGTGTGTGTGGAGCTGAACATGTGATCTGGTGTGTGTGGAGCTGAACATGTGATCTGGTGTGTGTGGAGTTGAACATGTGAACTGGTGTGTGTGGAGTTGTGAGCTCCAGTGGATCAGCGGGTGTTCAGCGACTAGGTTTTATATCTTATAAAATACCGATTTTACACGGCACATTAAAAACACGACATTGAGTGATTTACTCCCGTCAAGCCAGTCACGACGAAAATAGTCTGCACACTTATTATGATATATACGGTAATCTGAGGAAGCGCAAAACCACGAGCTTTGAGGTGTTTTTCATTCAACGAGTCTTCAGTAATACCTTTCAATAAAAAAACATCAAATAACACCTTAAGAACTTTTCAAGAATTGCACTTAGGAACTCGGATTCACGAAAATCTTCTTAAGAAAGAAGTTAAAAAAAATTCTTAAGATAAATTCTAAGAAGTTCGTAAGAATGTTCCTAAGTGAAATTCTTGAAAAATTCTTAAGAAGTTCTCAAATGTTTTCTTAAGAACATCTTAATTTTTTACTAAAGAAGAAAATAAAATGTGTTTTTTTATTGAAAGGTATTACTGAAGACTCGCTGAATGAAAAACACCTCAAAGCTCGTGGTTTTGCGCTTCCTCAGATTACCCTAGATATCATAATAAGTGTGCAGACTATTTTCGTCGTGACTGGCTTGACGGGAGTAAATCACTCAATGTCGTGTTTTTAATGTGCCGTGTAAAATCGGTATTTTATAAGAGCCTAGTCGTTTATCAAGAACCAAAGATCGGCCGTTAGATCTACACAAGACGAATCATATCTCAGAGACATCAGAGCCAGCGACAGACAGACTGGCCGAGGAAAGGCTGCTCTTGCCGGGGTTAATGAGCGCTGAGCAGATAAAATGGTAAAATAGGTGCTCTCTTTATAAATAAACCACAGATTTAATCTTTAAACAAGTACATTCTAGACTGAAAAAGTCTTAAAACTACAATTTGTGACACATTAACAGTAGTATTGGTATTTAAGATAGGTTGGAGGTTATCCTAACTTTAAGAAGTTATTTACGATGATTTTAAAGAACATTATTTTCGTGAATATGAATACTTCTTAAATTTTGTCTTAAGAACAGTCATAAGAAAAAAAGATAAGAACATTCTTAAGAAAAGTTTTTGGGAATACAAAATATTCCTATATTTTTTCTTAAGTTAGAAAATAAGAAGAAATTGGCAGTTAAGAATAATTAAACTTTTAAAGGGTTAGTTCACCCAGAAATGTAAATTGTGTCATTAATGACTGAGCCTCATGTGGTTGGACACCCGTCAGACCTCCGTTCATCTTCAGACACAAATGAAGATATTTTAGTGTAAATCTGATGCTCTGAAAGGCCTCCATTGGCTCAACTTTACACTCTCAAGACCCTTAAAAGACACTAAAGACTAAAGTTACAAAGTCCATCTCACTACAGCGGCTCTACAATAACTTTATGAAGACGAGAATAGTTTCTGTGCGCAAAAAAACCCTAAATAACGACTTATATAGAGATGACGATTTCAAAACACGGCATCATGAAGCTTCAGAG
The DNA here is from genome assembly GCF_949357685.1 of Gobio gobio. Lineage (NCBI taxonomy): Eukaryota > Metazoa > Chordata > Actinopteri > Cypriniformes > Gobionidae > Gobio > Gobio gobio. Next base: position 49,486,758 of record NC_137113.1, on the reverse strand, counting down.
CGTTATGAATCAGTGAGTCGATTCAGCGGTTCAGAGCGTTATGAATCAGTGAGTCGATTCATGATTCGGATCTCGTATCTTTTAAGGGTCTTGAGAGTGTAAAGTTGAGCCAATGGAGGCCTTTCAGAGTATCAGATTTACACTAAAATATCTTCATTTGTGTCTGAAGATGAACGGAGGTCTGACGGGTGTCCAACCACATGAGGCTCAGTCATTAATGACACAATTTACAGTTTTGGGTGAACTTACCCTTTAAGTAAAAAATTAAGATGTTCTTAAGAAAATATTTGAGAACTTCTTAAGAATTGTTCAAGAACTGCATTTAGGAACATTCTTACAAACTTCTTTCTTAAGAAGATTTCCGTGAATGCGGCCCCTGATCTCCAGGTTTCTGAGGGGGTGAGAAGGTTAAATCCATCTCGCTCTCCCCCTGTGTCCTCATGGGATCTCTCGCTGGTGGGATCGGCCCTACAGAGAGTTGAAAATCCTGTCAATGAAGACAGTGAGACATTCGTTCTTCAATTTCCCCTTCCATATCATTATTTCTGCAATGCATTATCCTGTCATTAGTCGTTTCGTCATTCCCATGTCGGTTTGCACAGTCTTTAACCTTTTCAGCGATTTCTCAGCATCACGTAAGACTATAAATTGATATCAGGTGTGAAAGCGCCTGGTGTGTGCAGACACATTCAACAGCCGCTGCAGCGCTCACACTGAAACCAGCCGATTACAAACATCTGGAGGAGGGAAAACTCAGACCTGAGCCGGCATCAAACACAATTACTTTACACAGCACCAATCAATCTCAATTCAGTCTGACCTCACTGTACATCTGACCCTCACTGCCTTTGATTTCTACAATCTGACATGTGGTGCACAGAAACTTTCACAATCTATAATCTCTCCCATTTAGGGTTGCCAACCGTTCCATATAATACGGAATCGTCCCGTATTTAAGGCATCAAAGAAGCGTTCCGTATGAAAGTTAATTTAGTTTAATAATTAGATTTATTTGTATATTTAGTTGAACATGTAGTGTCCCCAACTGAGCAAGCCAAGCCAGAGGCAACAGTGGCAAGGAAACCCAAACCCCATCAGGAGCAGAATGGAGGAAAATAAACCTTGGAGAAACCAGGCTCAGTCGGGGGGGCAGTTCTCCTCTGGCCAATTAACAAACAGCGTATGATTATTATTCTGGCAACTTTACAGGTCAGAGGTCATAATAGATCGGAATATTCGAAATATCAGAGTCATCACGCCGGAGACGGGTTTACTGAGGATGCCGTGCCGATGAGGCAGTTTCAGAGTCTAATCACGGTCTCTCAGACACTTCAGGGTCATGCGTTGGTCAGGTCCAGCATCTGATCTGGATCCGGCCCGGATCCGGCTGACTGCAGTAAACCTCGGGATAAACAGAGAGACTAGCATTAGCGTAGATGCCATTCTTCTGATGATGTCACGAGTACATCAGGTGTTATGGGAAGTGTTCCCGGTTCCGGCTGACCTAGTTAATGCAGCCTAACAATCATTGATTAAAATTTTTTTATGTGTATGCCACAGTAAAGAGATGTGTTTTTAGTCTTTAAACTGACAGAGTGTGTCTGCTTCCCGAACAATGCTAGGAAGAGTTCCAGAGTTTAGGAGCTAAATAGGAAAAGGATCGACCGCCTGCAGTTGATTTCGATATTCTAGGTATTACATAGCCATTCATGGAAGGCTTTAAGACCCGCAGAATCCCATGCCGGAGCCAGCTGGTCTCGCTTCACACGAGTGGCTCGCGCTGACGGCAAATCCCTTTCACTGTTCGCAGTTTGCAGATACAAACTACGTTTATTGTTAACATTCAGCCATGCAAGAAAACGTGCATTCTCCCTGAGGGAAGACGTTATCAAAAAGGGAAGTCGTCTTTCACTATTGTAAGTTAATATTGTATAGAGATTTTTTTATATATATATATATATTTAAGTAACTTGTAGCGTATTCTTAACCTCATTATTCAAACACAAAATAACCAATAAAGTCCAAAGCACCTAAAGCAATCCTCTCAGTTTTCTTTAATTGGAAATTTGCATTTTAATTTATTCATACATAGTTGCAACAACTATTAGTTCAAACTTTTTTCAGTTCCTTCTGATCTGTGATCAGTGATTTCTGATGTGTAGCTAATTATTCAAGTTCACACAGAACTTTATTATTCGTGCTGTGGCTTTTCTCTCTCCCGACAGAACGGTGTTTTCGTGTTTTCTATCTTGTGAGTCAGTGTTTTTGTACGTCCTCGTGGCGTCTATCTGTTCATAAATGTGCATACAGTCGTGAGTTTCTGCTCGGAAGAGCCACATCTTTAGAGATAAACCTCACGCACGCCGAAGCTCGGCCTTCAACATCCCCGACCCCCAGTACTGCATCTGGCCCACAGCGGAGGAGCCAAACGCGGGCGAGATCAAGCCGAAGGGGGGTAAGCGTGAGGGTCTCCGGGCTAGCCAGCTATCACCACAATCAGGGTTGGGGAAAGTTACTTTGAAAAGTAATGCATTACAATATTGCGTTACTCCTTCAAAAAGTAACTAATTGAGTTACTTAGTTACTTTTTAAGAAAAGTAGTGCGTTATGCGTTACTTTTTCTCACCTGGAATGGGCTTGTTTTTGTTTTTGTTTATAACAAAAAAGTTATATTTTTGTGCAACAGTAAAGACCTCTTCATACCAAAATTGAAATAATAAGCCCCAGGCTGAGGTAAAAATGTAAATTCACACATGAACCGTGGAGGGCGCAGCTCTGGATAATGGAGAATAGAGGCAGGAGAAAAAAGTTTTACCAATAAAAACAAAAAAACCTAGTAATTTTCTTCATCAAAGGTCAGCAGCAAGACATTGGTAAATTAAATATAAAGGTAGATTATGCATAAAAATAGTTGTTTTATTTAACATTTAATTATTGGAGGTTTGCATAGTTCTCTGATTTTGCATTTGACTGATTTTATTCATTTTGAGGAGGACAGAATCTTTATTGTGCAAGTGAGATAAATAAATGCTCACATTTAGTCTGGAACTACAATAACCATCATGTTCACACACACACACACACACACACACACACACACACACACACACACACACACACACACACACACACACACACACACACACACACACACACACACACACACACACACACACACACACACACACACACACACACACACACACACACACACACACACACACACACACACACACACACACACACCTCTGCACTAGCTCTCAACATGAGGACAGGAGAGCTGTCAGTCAAACTAATGTGAAAAAGTAACTCAGATATTTTGTTGTAAATTTGAAAAGTAATGCGTTACTTTACTAGTTACTTGGAAAAAGTAATATTATTACGTGACTCAAGCTACTTGTAATGCGTTTCCCCAACACTGCACACAATAAACTGGATTACATTCGATTACTGCTGTTGTGTCTTTGTTTGCTGTGTACTCAATGCGCGTCACTGACGCTTTTCATATGATAGGAACATATCTAAAAATTGTTATTTTTCTGTTCGAACCAATTCACCAAATCGGACTGAATCGTTGTAAACGTTTGGCGTCTCGAGTCAGCGCTGATCCATCATTTACTAAAGTTACTAACTTTCTGACATGAGTGACAGCCCCTCCGACTAGAATTAAACGAATAACCTGAAGTACATGCTATAAACTACAACAGTTCACTGAACTGAGACGAGAGAGAACTGATGAGAAGTGAACTCTGCCTCTTAGACCTCATTAAACCACGCCCCCTCCGCTACAAGATCTAACACTCATTTCAAATGCAAAGATGTCAGCCAATCACAACAGTGGGCATGTTTACTGAAGTCTCACAGCAGACACGCCCCTTGAAACAGGGCATTCAGCCACAGGGCAAACATCAGGATAGAAAAAATGCCTTTTATTTCTAAATTGTGACATTTTATGATGTAAAAATCATACTTACAATACAAGTACACCTAAGAATACATTATAAAATAATAGAAAAATGCCATGGGACCTTTAACCGGCCCCGCCCACAGTATAACCCGGCTCTTCATCCGCCTTCATCTCCACCTGTGTTGTAATTAATGTTCAGATGGAGCTATAAAGCGTGCTTTGTGTGATCCAGCGAATGCCCCGGCTGAGTGAAAACATGTCCACCCTCACCAACACACGGATCGTCTTTCAGCTTCATTATAGCAGACGAGCCCCAGAGACAAAGAGCGCCTGTTCTCTAAACAATCTCAGAGGTTATGAAGAAGCCGTCTCCTGTCTTGTCCATCTCAAGTCTTCCAGCCTCAGCGAAGCTCAGGAAACAACGAGCATCTGAGTTATTTTGATATGCAATGACTGTGAGTGAATAAAAAATTAATTATATTATACTTTTATAAGCTATCAAAACTTAGTGTGCAAAACCTAGCTTATAAAACTTAGCTTACAAAACTTAGCCTACAAAACTTAGCCTACAAAACTTAGCCTACAAAACTTAGCTTATAAAACTTAGCTTGCAAAACTTAGCTTGCAAATTTTAGCCTACAAATTTAACTTACAAAACTTAGCTTATAAAACGTAGTGTGCAATACTTTAACGTTCAACAAAGAAACTTAACGTTTGCTTACAAATTTTAGCCAACAAACTTAGCTTACAAAATGTAGCTTGCAAAACTTAGCTTATAAAACTTAGCTTATAAAACACTTATAAAACTTAGCTTACAAAACTTAACCTACAAAACTTAACCTACAAAACTTAGCTTATAAAACTTAGCTTACAAAACTTAGCCTACAAAACTTAGCTTATAAAACTAAGCGTGCAAATCTTAGCTTACAAAATTAAGTTTACAAAACTTAGCCTACAAAACTTAGCTTATAAATCTTAGCTTATAAAACTTAGCTTACAAATTTTAGCCTACTAATTTATCTTACAAGACTTAGCTTATAAAACGTAGCTTGCAAAACTTTAACGTTCAACAAAGAAACTTAACGTTTGCTTACAAATTTTAGCCTACAAACTTAGCTTACAAAATTTAGCTTGCAAATCTTAGCTTATAAAACTTAGCGTGCAAAACTTAGCTTATAAAACTTAGCTTATAAAACTTAGCTTACAAATTTATCTTACAAAATTTAGCTTGCAAATCTTAGCTTATAAAACTTAGCGTGCAAAACTTAGCTTATAAAACTTAGCTTACAAAGTTTAGCCTACAAATTTATCTTACAAAATTTAGCTTATAAAACGTAGCGTGCAAAACTTTAACGTTCAACAAAGATACTTTGCGTTTGCCTACAAAACGTAGCTTATAAAACTCAGCGTGCAAAACTCAGCATTCAAAACTTTAGCGTTTAACAAAGATACTTTGTGTTTAATGTGTTTACTTATGCACAGCGGAGAAGCCGTCTCCTGTCTTGTCCATCTCAAGTCTTCCAGCCTCAGCGAAGCTCAGGAAACAACGAGCATCTGAATTATTTTGCTATGAATGAATGCATTAGCAGAGGTGGAAAGAGTAACAAAATATTCTACTCAAGTAAAAGTACTATTACTTCAATGAAATTGTACTTAAGTAGAAGTAAAAGTACTTGTCTAAAAATGTACTCAGAGTAAAAGTACTTTTTTTAACAGCGGGGTTGGACTCTCCCGTGTAGGGTTGTGGTAGAATGAGATTTTCACGATATGAAAACAGTTTCACAGCATCATGGTATTAATTATTTAATAAATAAACTGTATTATTAAATTATGGTTATTATTATCACCAGTTAAAATGGCATTAAATTAATGAAAACTTTTTTCTTTTTTTTGGGTTGAACAAATGCTTTATTATAACAAACTTGAAAATTGAAAACTTTTAATAAAACATGTCTAATGAACTAAATAAATTATTATGAATTAGATTAACAACTTTAAGAATAATAGAATCCTAAGAAAATTTTCTTTTTATGATTTAATACAAATACATTACCAAAACGGTGGTAATGCAAATACTTATCCTTTCATTTTTTGGGCAAAGCGCTGCTGCTTTAGTAAATTAAACCATGGATTAAAAAATATATTCTTAAATAATGTTTAAATTATGTAATATTATTATTGTTGTTATTATTATTATTATTTTGACAAGTATTCTATAGGCCTGCAATAGTAATATATTTCTGTCACAATTTCATCCAGTTAAACTGTTTATTTTGACAGGTTTTAGTGAGGACCTATTTCAGTGAAGATCTGTTTCAGAGTGTATTTGATAATGGCTTTTAATCAAATAAAATGATGAAAATGTTCATTAGGGGGTCTCAGATCAGCTCTGGAAATTTTCATACCGTATGTTCATGCCCAAATATGTTTTTTGAGACGTTAAACACCACGAGCATCGCGTAGGCTACTTAAGTATGTAGGCTAGTAGACGAAACGGAGCTGCTCATTCACACAGACACAGAAGAAGCAGATCATTTATTCATATAGCAGTGTTTTGAGCTTTAATATTCACAGACCATGTCACGATTTGATTTATACAGCTCTCCTGTCGATGTATTCATTCATCCATCAGTTTGCGTGTTTTACGTGACATCTGCGTTATACTGTAATTCCGGGATTCCCTCTGCATCACAGAAAACATTCGGCCTTAAGTTATAAACATACCTTTATCTGTACTGAGGGATGGTGTTCCCCAACATGTTCTATGTGTTTCCTCCTTTGCTCAACATTTTTTTTGCTAATTTGATATCCTCCAGGACAACATGGCTATTTCTTGTCTATATCCAAAGTTTTTCCACACTATCCAGGGCTTCACGTCGTTTCGCTTTCAGCTGGGTCTGACGTTTGTCCGTCTCCATCTTTTTGTGATTTTTGCGTTCGTTCTAACCCTTTAATTCAATGCAGTCGTTTCCGGATCGCGTTTTTCCCCCCTTTGTATTATTTATTTTTACTCAGTAACGGATGTGGTTTAAAATGTAGCGAAGTACAATACTTCAAACAAAACATACTTAAGTAAAAGTAAAATTACTGATTTTTAAAACTACTTAAAAAGTAGAAGTACCGAGAAAAACTACTCAATTACAGTAACGAGAGTAAATGTCATTCGTTACTTTCCACCTCTTTGCATTAGAAATTAAGTTTCTGTGAAAGATAAACCTGCACTGTTCTCCGCCATGCCTTTAGATCTGGAGAGGGTGTTCATTGAGCGGAGTGACAGAGGTTAAGCTAACACTGCGTCTCAACAGCTTTAACATGCCTCAGACATGATCTAGCTCTCTCTTTCTTTCCCAATATATCACTCTGCTGTCATTCTCCAAGCCCGTGCAGAAATCCAGGTTAAAGAAGGAGTGTGAGGTTACAACCGGAGCCTTCCTCCCGTCTCCAGAGAGATGTTATGGGCTCCTGTCCTCCTCATCTGCGGCCCCCAGCGCTGAAAGACAGGAATGCTCCGGCTGTCCCGGAGGCCTCACCTGGATCTCCTTATTCTTCCTCAGCAGGCCTGCGTTCAGCAACTCCTCGGCCTCCAGACGGCTGCTGCTGCTGCTTATCTCCACATCTTTCCTGACAGAAGACAGACGGGAAGAGGGAATGTGAGGATGGGAGTGACAGCGCTAATTTCGCAGGCGTGCTCTGCGTTGTTTTCTTGCCGGATCCGATAAACGTCAACCGTGTCTCGGTTTATTAAAAGTGCCAGTCAATCCCAACACAACATTTGAGGAACTTATTGATTGATGTAGATTGTAAATTGTATTCGGGGTTTTAAACTGAAGCCCCTTTAAGGGCTTTAACTCGGGTCACGAAGTTAAAGAAACAACGAAATTAGCGTTCGCTTACAAAATTTAGCTTATAAAACTTAGCTTATAAAACTTAACGTACAAAACTTAGCGTGTGCAAAACGTTAGTGTACAACACAGAAACTTAACGTTTGCTTACAAATTGTCGCCTACAAAACTTAGCTTATAAAACTTAACGTGCAAAACGTTAGCGTTCAACAAAGAAACTTAGCATTCGCTTACAAATTGTTGCCTACAAAACTTAGCTTATAAAAATTAATGTACAAAACTTAACGTGCAAAATGTTAGCGTTCAACAAAGAAACTTAGCGTTCGCTTACAAATTGTCGCCTACAAAACTTAGCTTATAAAACTTAACGTACACAACTTAACGTGCAAAATGTTAGCGTTCAACAAAGAAACTTAGCGTTCGCTGACAAATTGTCGCCTACAAAACTTAGCGTACAAAACTTAACGTGCAAAACGTTGATTACAAACTTAGCATTCAAAACTTAGCTTATAAAACGTTGATCACAAAACTTAGCTTATAAAACTTAGCTTATAAAACTTAGCGTGCAAAACGTTAACGTTCAACAAAGAAACTTAGCGTTCGCTTACAAATTGTTGCCTACAAAACTTAGCGTACAAAACTTAACGTGCAAAACGTTGATTACAAACTTAGCTTACAAAACTTAGCGTGCAAAACGTTAACGTTCAACAAAGAAACTTAGCATTCGCTTACAAATTGTCGCCTACAAAACTTAGCTTATAAAACTTAGAAGACAACAGAAGACAGACGGGAAGAGGGAATGTGAGGATGGGAGTGACAGCGCTAATTTCGCAGGCGTGCTCTGCGTTGTTTTCTTGCCGGATCCGATAAACGTCAACCGTGTCTCGGTTTATTAAAAGTGCCAGTCAATCCCAACACAACATTTGAGGAACTTAATGATTGATGTAGATTGTAAATTGTATTCGGGGTTTTAAACTGAAGCCCCTTTAAGGGCTTTAACTCTAGTTAAAGTTAAAGAAACAAAGAAACTTAGCGTTCGCTTACAAAATTTAGCTTATAAAACTTAGCTTATAAAACTTAACGTACAAAACCAAGCGTGTGCAAAACGTTAGTGTACAACACAGAAACTTAACGTTTGCTTACAAATTGTCGCCTACAAAACTTAGCTTATAAAACTTAATGTGCAAAACGTTAGCGTTCAACAAAGAAACTTAGCGTTCGCTTACAAATTGTCGCCTACAAAACTTAGCTTATAAAACTTAACGTACACAACTTAACATGTAAAATGTTAGCGTTCAACAAAGAAACTTAGCGTTCGCTTACAAATTGTCGCCTACAAAACTTAGCTTATAAAACTTAACGTACACAACTTAACATGTAAAATGTTAGCGTTCAACAAAGAAACTTAGCGTTCGCTTACAAATTGTTGCCTACAAAACTTAGCTTATAAAACTTAACGTACACAACTTAACGTGCAAAATGTTAGCGTTCAACAAAGAAACTTAGCATTCGCTTACAAATTGTCGCCTACAAAACTTAGCATATAAAACTTAGAAGACAACAGAAGACAGACGGGAAGAGGGAATGTGAGGATGGGAGTGACAGCGCTAATTTCGCAGGCGTGCTCTGCGTTGTTTTCTTGCCGGATCCGATAAAGGTCAACCGTGTCTCGGTTTATTAAAAGTGCCAGTCAATCCCAACACAACATTTGAGGAACTTATTGATTGATGTAGATTGTAAATTGCATGCTGTGTTTTAAACTGAAGCCCCTTTAAGGGCTTTAACTCGGGTCACTCGACGGCCAGCTTGCTAACACCCTGCGCACGATGCTAACATGGGAGGACAAAATTATATTACCAAGTAAAGTTGTACATTCTCTAGTAAAAGTATTGAGTTCCCTCACAAAACTTACGTTCCCAGAGAAACTTTGCACACGTTTGTGTTCTCTGGTAGTGTTCATTCCATCAGAAAACATTTGAGTTCCCCGAGAAACTTTAGCATTCCACAAAGAAACTTAGCGTTTGCTTACAAATTGTCGCCTACAAAACTTAGCTTATAAAACTTAACGTACAAAACTTAATGTGCAAAATGTTAGCGTTCAACAAAGAAACTTACGTTTGCTTACAAATTGTCGCCTACAAAACTTAGCTTATAAAACTTAACGTACAAAACTTAATGTGCAAAATGTTAGCGTTCAACAAAGAAACTTAGCGTTCGCTTACAAATTGTCGCCTACAAAACTTAGCTTATAAAACTTAACGTACAAAACTTAACGTGCAAAATGTTAGCGTTCAACAAAGAAACTTAGCGTTTGCTTACAAATTGTCGCCTACAAAACTTAGCTTATAAAACTTAGCGTACAAAACTTAGCGTACAAATCGTTGATTACAAACTTAGCATTCAAAACTTAGCTTATAAAACGTTAATTACAAAACTTAGCTTATAAAACTTAGCGTGCAAATCGTTAACGTTCAACAAAGAAACTTAGCGTTCGCTTACAAAACATTGATTACAAAGCTTAGCATATAAAACTTAGCATATAAAACTTAGCATATAAAAATTTGCGTGCAAAACGTTAGCGTTCAACAAAGAAACTTAACGTTCGCTTACAAATTGTCGTCTACAAAACTTCAAAACTTAGCATTCAAAACTTTAGCATTCAACAAAGATACTTTGCGTTTGCTTACAAAACTTATCTTACAGATTACAAAACTTAGATTACAAAACGTTGATTACAAAACTTAGCTTATAAAACTTAGCTTACAAAACTTAGCGTACAAAACTTAGCGTACAAAACTTAGCGTACAAAACTTAGCGTACAAAACTTAGCGTACAAAACGTAGCATACAAAACTTAGCGTACAAAACTTAGCGTACAAAACTTAAGCATTCAACAAAGATGCTTTGCAAAACGTTAGTGTTCAATAAAGAAACTTAGCGTTTGCTTACAAATTGTCGCCTACAAAACTTAGCTTACAAAACTTAGCTTATAAAATTTAGTTTACAAAACTTAACATTCAAAACTTAAGCATTCAACAAAGATACTTTGCGTTCGCTTATAAAACTTAGATTACAAAATTTAGATTATAAAACTTAGCTTATAAAATTTAGCGTACAAAACTTTAGCCTTCAACAAAGATACTTTGTGTTTATTGTGTTCCTCTGAGAAATTTTGCATTCCCTCAGAAAACGTTTGTGTTCCCCCGAGAAACTTTGCAACTTTTTATATTTTCAATATCATATGTCATCAAATCAGCAATAAACAAACAAGTGATGCCTTGTCAGAAAGCTGATTGGCACTTTTAACTGAAAGGCGGGGCTTCTATTCCTAAAGCCACCATATTGCTAGTTTAGCTTTTAACCCTTAAAGTATGAAAATCAGAAGGAAGGAAGGGATATTTATGACAATTTCCCTTCTTCTTCTTCTCTCTGGGGCCTCCACGGAACAGCTGGTTTTGTTTTCTACAGAATAGAGACCGTTCTGCATACTAACAAGCCTGAACAGATCTGGAGCCCGGAGCCCTTAACTCATCAAAGCTGAGATAACGGCGCTCCAAGCTCATATCATGTTATACACAAGAGCCATGCACACATCTGTCTTACGGCTAGCTCTCGCTCTGAGACATCATGAGCATACATGGACGTTTATTCTGCATGACTAGATCAGGGATTCCCAAAATTCTCAGGGGTTATGGATTAATCTGTGAAATAGATATAAGTGGGTCTATCATCATGCACTCTAAAAAAAGCTGCGTTAAAAATAACCCAAGTTGGGTTGACAATGGACTAACCCAGCATTTGGGTTGTTTTAACCCAGTGGTTGGGTTAAATGTTTGCTTAAAACAACCCAATCGCTGGGTTAAATTTACATTTTTCAAAATTTTCAAAAGTTTATATATAAATAATAATTAACAGAGTACACACACATATATTATGTAAACACAAACTTTTATTTTGGATGCAATTAATCGCGATTTATCTTTTGACAGCCCTAAAATAAAGTTGACTTGACTTGACTAAAACAACCCAATCACTGGGTTAAAACATCCCAATCGCTGATTAAAACAACCCAATCGCTTGGTGAAAACAACCCAACCGCTGGGTTAAAACAAACCAATCGCTGGGTTAAAACAACCCAATCGCTGGGTTAAAACAACCCAATCGCTTGGTGAAAACAACCCAACCGCTGGGTTAAAACAACCCAATCGCTAGGTTAAGACAACCCAATCGCTGGGTTAAAACAACCCAATCGCTTGGTGAAAACAACCTAATCGCTGGGTTGGTCCATTTTCAACCCAACTTGGGTTATTTTAAAGCCAGCATGTGTTAGAGTGTGTGCATGAGCGCTTCACCTCCTGATCATGTCCTCCAGGCTGGCCCTGATCTTGTCCATGCCCTCTCCCTCCAGCCTCCGCCTGCTCTTCTCCCAGTCCATCCTCTGACTGCGCTCCTGCTCCAGCTGATCCTCCAGCTATAGGGAGAAATCAAGCACTCGAGTGACTTCCTGAGCTACGGCCGGCCTGGAGCACAGCAGCATCAGTGAACTCACATCCTCCGCCCGCAGCTTCAGCTTGGCCCTCTCTTTGGTCAGGAGGTTGACCTTCTCCTCCTCGCTCTGCAGGTCCTCGATGGCCTGCTGCAAACACAGAACAATCTCACACATCTGTCCAGCACAGAGCTGGACAAACTACACAACTCCATTACTCCAGTACTACTGGTCAAATATTACTCCATTACAAGTGAAAGTTGTAAAAAACTCTTTTTTACTTAAGTAAAAGTACAGAAGTACTTGCTTATAAAAGTACTTAAGTATCAAATTTCCTTTTTTATGTCAATGCATTATTTTATTATTGTTGCATTGTTGTATGAATGCACGCTATAGCCATCATGGTCCAACATGCAAGCATACGACCGCCTTGAACTCATTTAAATACTTGTATAAAAGTTACAAAGCTGCGGTCACTTTAAGGCAGAATGCACAGATCCAACACACTGATACACATCCGATATTCCCCCAACTGTTTACTTAGCTTACAAAACTTAGCTAATAAAATTTAGTTTACAAAGCTTAACATTCAAAACTTAAGCATTCAACAAAGATACTTTGCGTTCGCTTATAAAACTTATCTTATAAAACTTAGATTACAAAACTTAGATTGCAAAATTTAGCTTATAAAACTTAGCTTATAAAATTTAGCGTGCAAAACTTTAGCCTACAACAAAGATACTTTGTGTTTATTGTGTTCCTCCGAGAAATCAGAGAAATTTTGCATTCCCTCAGAAAACATTTGCGTTCCCCGAGAAACTTTGCAACTTTTATATTTTCAATATCATATGTCATCAAATCAGCAATAAACAAACAAGTGATGCCTTGCCAGAAAGCTGATTGGCTCTTTTAACTGAAAGGCGGGGCTTCTATTCCTAAAGCCACCATATTGAATATAATAAAAAATGTATATATATATAAAAAGCTAATTGTGTTTTTGTGTGTGTGTGTGTGTGTGTGTGTGTGTGTGTGTGTGTGTGTGTGTGTGTGTGTGTGAGTTTTTTTGTCTGTTTTGCACTCTTGATGTTTTAGAGATCTTCACTGTTGAGTCTTTTTTTCTGCATCCTGGCTGATTTGTAGATTGTATGCACAAAAAAACTCTGTATTTAAATATTTTTGCCAATTTCCCATTCATTTCCTATGGGGGTCATTTTTGACCCGAAGGTCCTGAGTGTGACTATTTTTTTTACGACCACTTAGACTTTGCAAATCCTGTCCATAATTTTTTTGGGTGTTCATATACCAAGTACCAATAACGTTTCAGACCATTCCGATGAAGCTATGATTTTTTTTATTTTATTATAAAACGCTTTGGGTCATTTTTGACCCGAAGAACCCCAGAGGGTTAAGAACAAAACACTACACTTGGTCACGGTATTTATCTGACCAATTTATGTGGCAAAAGCAAAGAGAAAAAAAAAGCTCAACACAACATAATCAGTTATTAATACTTGGTTGGTTCTCAAACTAAAAGTCCATGATAATGAAACGACTGAATATCCTATAGTCAAAAATACATGTATAATTCAATTCTAACCCAATCACTATCATTATTGACCTAATCTTGCCTTGTCATACAAAGGTCAAATCATCTGATATATATATATATATATATATGAGTATGATTTATTGCATGTTGGCCACACCACGTTTGATTTAGCGGACCTCTTTATTATTTCATTGACAAAATATATACCAATCTACTCTAATTCTAATAATAAAGACTTTTAATGAAGCTTTTTTTCTTCATTATGATAGCAGGACAGTTGCATTACCCTGATATTTCTGTCCTTATGCCTCCAAAAATATCTAAATTAATTTTAATTCATAAATTAAAAACTTGTGCATTCGAGCCAGTGTGCGTATCAATTGCATTTTCATAAATTAATAGATCCGGACAAAACATAATGAAATAAAACAGCATCACGACACAGATGCATGAAGACAGATTACTTCTAAAGTACTTAGGAACATTTGTTCTGAATTATCATCAAAAATACATGAATAATTCATAAATGTTATGACATGCAAATCCGTTTTTATTACTGGAGAGTGCTGTGTTTTGATCAGTAATTAAGATTTCAGAACCGTTCAACTCATTATAAACCATTTTGTGGGAAATATTCTTTATTATTTAAGAAATAATGGCCGCAGTGACCTGAACTCTCTAAGTTACTTTCCAGATTAAAGTAGGAAACGTTTTTTTGTGCCAGAGGGAAGTGAACGCAAACCTGTTAACGACCCCCAACTTGTCTTCCAGATGCAATCGAACGACCTGTGCTGCCTCATGACTGACCTTTACACCGCCACATCCCAGGAACCCCAGTGAAAACTGTCCAACATCTGTCCAGACGCCGCTCCTGTTTCAGGGACTCTCACCTGGCTCAGCTCCACCAGGTGCTCCTTCTCTTCCTGCAGCTTCTGAAGCAGGTCGTTCTTCTGGGCCAGATCCTCAGAGAGCTTCCTCACCACAGAGTCTGAAGACTGGAGAGAGCCCAATCAAGAACATGTGTAAGATAATCCTGTGTAATTGTGAAACATTGTTGCAAAAATTATGAGAAATACAATTGCAATTAGAAGAAATAAAGTCACAATTGTGAGCAATAAAGTTCTAATATGAGACACAAAGTCACAATTACAAGAAATAGTAGCGAATCTGAGAAATAAAGGTACAATTATGATAAATAAAGCCCTAACATGAGAAATAAAGTCACAGTTATGAATAATAAAATCACAATTACAAGAAAAAAAGTCAAAAGAAAGTCATATAATTATGAGAAATAGTCGCAATTCTGAAAATTATTATGAAAGTTGTCATCGAGAAATAAAGTCACAATTACGAGACAAAGTTGCCATCACAAGAAATAAAGTTCAAATGAAAAATAATGTCGCAATTACAAGAAATAGTAACATAATTATGAGAAATAGTTACAGTTATGAGAAATAGTCGCAATTACGAGATATAGTTGCAATTACGAGACAAAGTTGTCACCGAGAAATAAAGTCACAATTACAAGAAATGAAGTCACAGATATTAAAAACAGTCATAGTTGTAAAAAATAAAGTTGCCATAAAGAGAAATAAAGTCGCAATTACAAGAAATAGTCACATAATTATGAGAAATAGTCGCAATTACAAGAAATAGTCACATAATTACGAGAAATAGTCGCAATTACGAGACAAAGTTCTCATCGAGAAAAAAGTCGCAATTACGAGATATAGTCGCAATTACAAGAAATAGTCACATAATTATGAGAAATAGTCGCAATTACAAGAAATAGTCGCAATTACGAGATATAGTCGCAATTACAAGAAATAGTCACATAATTATGAGAAATAGTTGCAATTACAAGAAATAGTCGCAACTACGATAAATAGTCACATAATTACGAGAAATAGTCGCAATTACAAGAAATAGTCACATAATTATGATAAATAGTCGCAATTACAAGAAATAGTCACATAATTACGAGAAATAGTCGCAATTACGAGACAAAGTTCTCATCGAGAAAAAAGTCGCAATTACGAGAAATAGTCGCAATTACAAGAAATAGTCACATAATTATGAGAAATAGTCGCAATTACAAGAAATAGTCGCAATTACGAGATATAGTCGCAATTACAAGAAATAGTCACATAATTATGAGAAATAGTCGCAATTACAAGAAATAGTCGCAACCACGATAAATAGTCACATAATTACGAGAAATAGTCGCAATTACAAGAAATAGTCACATTATTACGAGAAATAGTCACATAATTACGAGAAATAGTCGCAATTACGAGACGAAGATGTCATCGAGAAACAAAGTCGCAATTACAAGAAATAGTCGCAATTACGAGAAATAGTCGCAATTACAAGAAATAGTCACATAATTATGAGAAATAGTCGCACTTACAAGAAATAGTCACATAATTACGAGAAATTGTCACAATTACAAGAAATAGTCACATAATTATGAGAAATAGTCGCAATTACAAGAAATAGTCGTAATTACGATAAATAGTCACATAATTATGAGAAATAGTCGCAATTACAAGAAATAGTCACATAATTACGAGAAATAGTCGCAATTACGAGATATAGTCGCAATTACAAGAAATAGTCACATAATTATGAGAAATAGTCGCAATTACAAGAAATAGTCACATAATTATGAGAAATAGTCGCAATTACAAGAAATAGTCGCAATTACGAGATATAGTCGCAATTACAAGAAATAGTCACATAATTATGAGAAATAGTCGCAATTACAAGAAATAGTCGCAACTATGATAAATAGTCACATAATTACGAGAAATAGTCGCAATTACAAGAAATAGTCACATAATTGCGAGAAATAGTCACATAATTACGAGAAATAGTCGCAATTACGAGACGAAGATGTCATCGAGAAACAAAGTCGCAATTACAAGAAATAGTCGCAATTACGAGAAATAGTCGCAATTACAAGAAATAGTCACATAATTATGAGAAATAGTCGCACTTACAAGAAATAGTCACATAATTACGAGAAATTGTCACAATTACAAGAAATAGTCACATAATTATGAGAAATAGTCGCAATTACAAGAAATAGTCGTAATTACGATAAATAGTCACATAATTATGAGAAATAGTCGCAATTACAAGAAATAGTCACATAATTACGAGAAATAGTCGCAATTACAAGAAATAGTCGCAATTACGAGAAATAGTCGCAATTACAAGAAATAGTCACATAATTATGAGAAATAGAGTCGCAATTACAAGAAATAGTCACATAATTACGAGAAATAGTCACATAATTACGAGAAATAGTCGCAATTACAAGAAATAGTCACATAATTACAAGAAATAGTCACATAATTACGAGCAATAGTCACATAATTACAAGAAATAGTCACATAATTACGAGAAATAGTCACATAATTATGAGAAATAGTCACATAATTATGAGAAATAGAGTCGCAATTACAAGAAATAGTCACGTAATTACGAGAAATAGTCACATAATTACAAGAAATAGTCACATAATTACGAGAAATAGTCGCAATTATGAGACAAAGATGTCATCGAGAAATAAAGTTGCAATTACAAGAAATAGTCGCAATTACGAGAAATAGTCGCAATTACAAGAAATAGTCACATAATTATGAGAAATAGTCGCACTTACAAGAAATAGTCACATTATTACGAGAAATAGTCGCAATTACAAGAAATAGTTGCAATTACGAGACAAAGATGTCATTGAGAAAAAAAGTCACAATTAGTCACAGATCAAAAGTCACAGATACTAAAAGCATAGTTGTAAAAAATAAAGTTGTCATCAAGAAAGTCACAATTACAAGAAATAGTCACATAATTATGAGAAATAGTTACAGTTATGAGAAATAGTCTTCATAAGAGACAAAGTTGTCATCAATAAATAGTCACAATTACAATAAATAAAGTTGCGATTAAATGAAATAAAGTCGCATAATTATGAGAAATAGTCACACAATTATGAGGAATAATCACAATTACAATAAAATTGTCGTAACTACGAGACGAAGTTGTCATCGAGAAATAAAGTTGCAGTAATTCGAAATAGTCATAGATGTAAAAAATAAAGTCTCATTCCAAGAAATAAATTCACAATTAAGAAAAATAGTTGCAATTACAGGAAAGAAATTCAGATAATTATGAGAAATAATTACAGTTATGAGAAATAGTCGCAATTACAAGAAATAGTTGCAATTACATGAAATAAAGCCTCAATTATAAAAAATAGTCACAATTACGAGAAAGAAAGTCTCAATATGAAAATTTGCAATCATGAAAGTTGCAATTTTATTACAAAAAGAAAAGGCTCATACTGACTTTGTATGTGGCAGATATGTGATTTGTTTCAACAACGACATGAGGGACTAATGGAGGACGTGTGTGTGTGTGTGTGTGTGTGTGTGTGTGTGTGTGTGTGTGTGTGTGTGTGTGTGTGTGTGTGTGTGTGTGTGTGTGTGTGTGTGTGTGTGTGTGTGTGTGTGTGTGTGTGTGTGTGTGTGTGTGTGTGTGTGTGTGTGTGTGTGTGTGTGTTTGGGCCTGTTGGAGCTTTGAGAAGCAGATGTAGAGCAGAAGGTTAGAAAAGCTCCTGGAACACTTTCATCCTGAAACCACAGCTGTCATTTCACTCCCCTCTGAACTCAGACATAAACGAGAAGTATGAGCAGATGAATATCACACATCTGCACTTACTGTAAATTGTTAAGAGATGAGACAAAATTATAATTGGAGAAATGATGGACTGCGAGCTGTAATTGAAAGGTAGCACACCTAGCGTGAATTAGAAGTCAGCGCTGCTTTATGAAGTGCAGTTCAGGTAATAATTACCCTGATCATGTCACAATGCCTGAGGAACTTCTTATATTATTGAACATTTCAAGTGTTTTGTTTTCATTTAGAAACAATGAAGGCTGAATGTCATGCTCTTGACTCTGCGTTTGTGTTTGAGTTGAGGTCACACATGAAGTCACCCACAGATTTGCTATGGCAACAAATGGACTACAAACCGTTTTCACCTGAAGAGAAAAAGAGCCAACAATCTGTGCAGGTCTGGTCTTGTGTTCAGGTCAGGATTCAGGATCTGACACATTTAGCATATCATACAAACACACACTAAAGATCCCGACAACTGCTGTCAGAACAACCCTCAGCAGATGCAATATTCACATCACTTTTCAAATGTGAATTGTAAGATAAAGCAAAAGACTCTGAATCATGTGAAATAAAGTTGTATCTATAAGATATACAGTCACAAAAACAAAAAATAAAGCTGCATTTAAGAAATTAGAAGTCAAATTTATAGTCACAGTTATGATACATATAGTCACAGTTATGAGAAATAAAGTTACAGTTATGAATAATATATAGTCACAGATATGATAAATATTGTCACAGTTATGAAAAATAAAGTCACAGTTATGAATAATATATAGTCACAGTTGTGAGAAATATATAGTCACAGTTATGAGAAATATTGTCACAGTTATGAGAAATAAAGTCATAGTTATGAGAAATAGTCACAGTTATGAATAATATATAGTCACAGTTATGATAAATATATAGTCAGTTATAAGAAATATAGTCACAGTTATGAGAAACAAAGTCACAGTTATGAGAAATATAGTCACAGTTATGAAAAAAAAATCACAGTTATGAAAATATATAGTCACAGTTATGATAAATAAAGTCACAGTTTTGAGATATATATAGTCACAGTTATGAGAAATATATAGTCACAGTTATGAGAAATATATAATAACAGTTATGAGAAATAGTCACAGTTATGAATAATATATTGTCAGTTATGAGAAATATTGTCAGTTATGAATAATATATAGTCACAGTTATGAGAAATAGTCACAGTTATGAATAATATATTGTCAGTTATGAGAAATATTCATTTATGAATAATATATAGTCACAGTTATGAGAAATAGTCACAGTTATGAATAATATATTGTCAGTTATGATAAATAAAGTCACAGTTTTGAGATATATATAGTCACAGTTATGAGAAATATATAATCAGAGTTATGAGAAATAGTCACAGTTATGAGTTATATAGTCAGTTATGAGAACTATAGTCACAGTTATGAGAAATATATAGTCAGTTATGAGAAATATAGTCAGTTATGAGAAATATATAGTCACAGTTATGAGAAATATAGTCACAGTTATATGAGAAATAGTCACAGTTATGAATAATATATAGTCACAGTTATGAGAAATATATAGTCAGTTATGAGAAATATAGTCACAGTTATGAGAAATATAGTCACAGTTATGAGAAATATAGTCACAGTTATGAATAATATATAGTCACAGTTATGAGAAATATATAGTCAGTTATGAGAAATATAGTCAGTTATGAGAAATATAGTCACAGTTATTAATAATATATAGTCACAGTTATGAGAAATATATAGTCACAGTTATGAGAAATATAGTCACAGTTAAGAAAAATAAAGTCACAGTTATGAGAAATATATAGTCAGTTATGAGAAATATAGTCACAGTTATGAGAAATATAGTCAGTTATGAGAAATAAAGTCACAGTTATGAGAAATATATAGTCAGTTATGAGAAATATAGTCAGTTATGAGAAATATAGTCACAGTTATGAGAAATATATAGTCAGTTATGAGAAATATATAGTCACAGTTATGAGAAATATAGTCACAGTTAAGAAAAATAAAGTCACAGTTATGAGAAATATATAGTCAGTTATGAGAAATATAGTCACAGTTATGAGAAATATAGTCAGTTATGAGAAATAAAGTCACAGTTATGAGAAATATATAGTCAGTTATGAGAAATATAGTCAGTTATGAGAAATATAGTCACAGTTATGAGAAATATATAGTCAGTTATGAGAAATATAGTCAATTATGAGAAATATATAGTCACAGTTATGAGAAATATAGTCACAGTTAAGAGAAATAAAGTCACAGTTATGAGAAATATAGTCACAGTTAAGAGAAATAAAGTCACAGTTATGAGAAATATATAGTCACAGTTATGAATAATATATAGTCACAGTTATGAGAAATATATAGTCAGTTATGAGAAGTATAGTCACAGTTATGAGAAATATAGTCATAGTTATGAGAAATATATAATCAGTTATGAGAAATATAGTCACAGTTATGAGAAATATAGTCACAGTTATGAATAATATATAGTCACAGTTATGAGAAATATATAGTCAGTTATGAGAAATATAGTCACAGTTATGAGAAATATATAGTCAGTTATGAGAAATAAAGTCACAGTTATGAGAAATATATAGTCACAGTTATGAGAAATATAGTCAGTTATGAGAAATATAGTCACAGTTATGAATAATATATAGTCACAGTTATGATAAATATATAGTCAGTTATGAGAAATATAGTCAGTTATGAGAAATATATAGTCACAGTTATGAGAAATAAAGTCACAGTTATGAGAAATATATAGTCACAGTTATGAGAAATATAGTCAGTTATGAGAAATTTATAGTCCCAATAATGAGACAAAGTTCTAATATTGCAAAGTTCTTTCCTATTGTATGAAAACCAGCTTCCTTAAAGTTTCCATGATGTTAGTTTTGCCTGAATATTTACAGATGCAGTACATGTTTTAAAGAAAATAAACGATTCCTTATTATCTGCAGATAAAATCTAGATTTGTCCCAGAAAAAAAGTGTAGCACATCTGCTCCAAAAGCATGAAAAATGACAATACACATTCAGATGGTATTCTCCAGACTACTAATGATGCATGATTTACAGTGGAAAAACCTCCTCGGTGCAGATAATCAGCGGGTCGAATGTGTGTCAGCCAGAGTGTGTGGAGCTCAGTCCTACCTGCCTGCCCTTCTCCACTGAAGTCAGTGTGTTCTCCAGCTCCTCCAGGTCTCTCCGCAGACCACAGCCCTCGGCCTCCAGTCTCCGGCGCTGGGAGTCCAGCTGTGCGGCGGCCCCCTCCTCCTCCTCCAGACGCTCCTCCAGATGTTCACAGCGCTGCTCGGCCCGCTGGAGGCTCTCCTGCTCCTGCTCCGGGGAGGATAAGAGAGACACAGAGGACGCTGATGAGCCTTCCCTTCACACTGCATTCAGCCTCAGGGGACCAGCCACTTCAGAGGGTGATGACAGGAAAAAGAGCAACAAAAGAGCCTCAAAGTGTAAAGCAGCAGCTGAGCTCTTCACAACTGTCCTGTGATCAGTGGACAGCGGCTTCTAAAAACACAACGAACTTGCCGTAGGATCCTGACAACAGCTGTCAGAACTTCCCTCACCAAATTTCACATGAAAGTCACTATTTCTTATAAATGCAACTTTATTTTCATAACTGTCACAATTATGAGACGTCATATTTGTAAGATAAACATTTGTAATTATGAAAAATAGTTGCAATTATGAGAAATTAAGTCGCAATTACAGGAAATAGTTGTAGTTATGATAAATTTAGTTACAATTACGAGCAATATAGTCACAATTATGAGAAATATAATCACAATTATGAGAATTATTTACAATTACGAGAAATATAGTCACAATTACGCGAAATATAGTCACAATTACAAAAAATAGTCACAATTACAAGAAATATAGTCACACTTACAAGAAATATAGTCACAATTACAAGAAATATAGTCACACTTATGAGAAATATAGTAACAATTACGAGAAAAAGTCACAATTACGAGAAATATAGTCACAATTATGAGAATTATTTACAATTACGAGAAATATAGTCAAAATTACAAAAAAAATGTCACAATTATGAGAAATATAGTCACAATTATGAGAATTATTTACAATTACGAGAAATATAGTCAAAATTACAAAAAAATGTCACAATTACGAGAAATATAGTCACAATTATGAGTAATATAGTCACAATTATGAGAAATATTTACAATTACAAGAAATATAGTCACAATTACGAGAAAAATAGTCACAATTACAAAAAATTGTCACAATTACGAAAAATATAGTCACAATTACGATATAGTCACAATTATGAGAAATATAGTCACAATTACGAGAAAAATAGTCACAATTACGAGAAATATAGTCACAATTACAAGATATAGTCACAATTACGAGAAATAAAGTCAAAGTTACGAGAAATAGTCACAATTATGAGAAATATAGTCACAATTACGAGACATAGTCACAATTATGAGAAATATAGTCACAATTACAAGAAATATAGTCACAATTACGAGAAAGTCAAAATTATGATATAGTCACAATTACGAGAAATAGTCACAATTATGAGAAATAGTCACAATTACGAGAAAAATAGTCACAATTACAAAAAATATAGTCACAATTACAAGAAATATAGTCACATTTATGAGAAATATAGTCACAATTACGAGAAATATAGTCAAAATTATGAGAAAAATAGTCACAGTTACGAGAAAAATAGTCACAATTACAAAATATAATCACAATTACGAGAAATATAGTCACAATTACTAGAAATATAGTCACAATTACAAGAAATATAGTCACAATTACGAGAAACATTGTCGCAATTATGAGAAATATTTACAATTATGAGAAAAATTGCCACAATTACGAGAAATTAAGATGCAATTATGAGAAATAGTCATAATTAAAAGAAATAGTCACAATTACGAGACATATAGGCGCAATTCACCCTTCGCCAGGATCTGACCAATCACAATCCGCCATCTGCCGAATCCGCCATTTTTGTCCGACAAAGCAGTCAAGAGAGTTCCTAGATTAACGTCGGTGGACTTGAACTTGAAAAACTGTGTGCACTGACGTCTTTACGCGGTTGAAACATTCCTTCTGAAGTTCATTCATGTTTATTTGATACTATAAACATACAACATAGCAACAGTAACTAAAGGGGGCGGGTCTTTCTGAACGGTCACTTAAGAGAAATAGTCGCTATTACAAGAAAGTCGCAATTATAAGAAATATAATCACAATTACAAGAAATAAAGTCACTATTACGAGATATATAGATCACCAGAAATTAAAGTTGCAATTTACGAGAAAAAAGTCCCAACATGACAAATAAAGTTGCAATTACAAGAGATAAATAAATATGAGAAATAATGTGACCTTCTCCAACAGCCTCAGGCGACACACACTGAGAGGATGATGACAGGAAAAAGAGCAACAAAAGAGGCTCAAAGTGTAAAGCCTTGTATCCGGCAGTGAGCTCTTCACAACTGTCCTGTGATCTGAAGACAGCGGCTTCTAAAAGCATGAGGAGGACAAAATGAACTTCCCTTGACGAAGCGGATCATTTATCAAACTAGTCCCAACAGGACATAAAAAGCTCAGCTTTCTGATGTCTCCTCAGAAACTTGTGCTTGGATACGCGTCATTGTCGCTAAAGTATCTGTACCAAGTTCAAAACACACAAATATGAGGGTCCTTGCAAAGTTGGCAATGGACGCGTTATGCATGTTTTTTTCCATGCTCTGAATTCAATCACCCTGACAAGTTTCCACACTCATTCGAGTTTGACCAGTTAGAAAAGCTCCATTTATAACACACGCTTATCAACAAATACATTAATGGTAGTGTTACACGACCAAACGCAATATATTTGTCTGAGCAAACCAACTGGGAGAGACTTAACAACATTGGACTCAATTACGTGAAAAAATATGCAATTACGAGAAAGTTCTCACAATTCTGGGAAAAATAGTCACAATTACGAGAAATATAGTCACAATTACAAAAAAGTCACAATTACGAGAAATATAGATGTAATTACAAGAAATATTTACAATTAAGAGAAATATCGTCACAATTACGAAAAAATATAGTTGCAATTTCAAGAAATAGTAACAATTACAATTTTGTCACCATTACGAGAAATACAGTAAGGTTCATTAGTTAACATTAGTTAACTACATTAGTTAACATGAACTAATAATGAACTGCACATATAAAGCATTTATTTATCTTTGTTAATGTTATTTTCGACATTTACAAATGCATTATTAAAATCTTGTTAACATTAGTTAATGCACTGTGAACTAACATGAACAAACCATGAACAGCTGTATATGAACTAACGTTAATTGTGATCATGTAAGACACACTTATCCAGAGCAAAGGTGAACCGTCACAGGTGTTCTGTGGGAATAAACCCATGCATTATCAGGAAAGCAGACACAATTATGAGAAATATAGTCACAATTATGAGAAATATTTACAATTACGAGAAATATAGTCACAATTATGAGAAATATTTACAATTACGAGAAATATAGTCACAATTATGAGAAGTATTTACAATTACGAGAAATATTTACAATTACAAGAAATAGTCACAATTACAAGAATAGTCACAATTATGAGAAATATTATCACAATTACAAGAAATATTTACATTTACGAGAAATATAGTCACAATTATGAGAAATATTGTCACAATTATGAGAAATATTTACAATTTCAAGAAATATAGTCACAATTATGAGAAATATAGTCACAATTATGAGAAATATTTACAATTACAAAAAATATTTACAATTACGAGAAATATAGTCACAATTATGAGAAATATAGTCACAATTACAAGAAATATTGTCACAATTATGAGAAATATTGTCACAATTACAAGAAATATTTACAATTACGGGAAATGTAATTACAATTATGAGAAATATTGTCACAATTACAAGAAATATTGTCACAATTACAAGAAATATTTACAATTACGAGAAATATAGTCACAATTACGAGAAATATAGTCCCAATTATGAGAAATATTGTCACAATTACAAGAAATATTTACAATTACGAGAAATATAGTCACAATTACGAGAAATATAGTCCCAATTATGAGAAATATAGTCCCAATTATGAGAAATATAGTCCTAATTACGAGAAATCTAGTCACAATTATGAGAAATATAGTCAAAATTATGAGAAAGTCACAATTACGAGAAATATAGTCCCAATTAGGAGAAATATAGTCCCAATTACGAGAAATCTAGTCACAATTGTGAGAAATAGTCACAATTATGAGAAAGGCACAATTACGAGAAATATTTACAATTATGAGAAATATAGTCACAGTCACAATTACAAGAAATATTTACAATTATGAGAAATATAGTCACAATTACGAGAAATATAGTCACAATGATTTCCACCTGGCAGATGACAAAACAGTGGAAAATGGTAGTCTGGGAATCAAACCCATGCATTATCAGGATAGCAGACACAGTTATGAGAAATATTGTCACAATTATGACAAATATTTACAATTACAAGAAATATTTACAATTCCGATAAATATAGTCACAATTATGAGAAATATAGTCACAATTACGAGGAATATAGTCACAATTACAAGAAATATAGTCACAATTACGAGAAATATAGTCATAATAACGAGAAATATAGTCACAATTACGAGAAATATAGTCACAATTATGAGAAATATAGTCACAATTACAAGAAATATTTACAATTACGAGAAATATAGTCACAATTATGAGAAATATAGTCACAATTACGAGAAATATAGTCACAATTACGAGGAATATAGTCACAATTACGAGGAATATAGTCACAATTACAAGAAATATAGTCACAATTACCAGGAATATAGTCACAATTTCAAGAAATATTTAAAATTACGAGAAATATTGTCACAATTATGAGAAAGGCACAATTACGAGAAATATAGTCACAATTATGAGAAAGGCACAATTACGAGAAATATAGTCACAATTACGAGGAATATAGTCACAATTACGAGAAATATAGTCACAATGATTTCCACCTGTGGATGATAAAACAGTGGAAAATGGTAGTTTGAAGGATGAACTTTGGGAATATCATACTTTTGGAGTGACTTTTACCAATAAGAAATGTCATAACAACTGCATAGCAACCTATTACGCACTCTGAACTCTTTAGCAACCATATAACAACGCTCAGGCAACCATCGTTTTGCACTGGCAAACACGCTCAAATTCTTTACAGTTATTTTTGCAATTCTGAAATGATGCTCATGCCCATGCATTATCAGGATAGCAGACACAACTATTAGAAATATAGTCACAATTATGAGAAATATTTACACTTACGAGAAATATATTCACAATTATGAGAAATATAGTCACAATTATGAGTAATATTTACAATTACAAGAAATATTTACAATTACGAGAAATGTAGTCACAATTATGAGAAATATTTTACAATTAAGAGAAATATAGTCACAATTATGAGAAATATTTACAATTACGAGAAATATAGTCACAATTATGAGAAATATTGTCGCAATTACAAGAAATATTTACAATTACGAGAAATATAGTCACAATTATGAGAGGCACAATTACAAGAAATCTAGTCACAATTACGAGAAATATAGTCACAATTTCAAGGAATATAGTCACAATTACGAAAAATATAGTAAAAATTATGAGAAAGGCACAATTACGAGAAATATAGTCACAATTATGAGAAATATTTTACAATTAAGAGAAATATAGCCACAATTATGAGAAATATTTACAATTATGAGAAATATAGTCACAATTATGACAAATATTTACAATTATAAGAAATATTTACAATTACGAGAAATATAGTCACAATTATGAGGAAGGCACAATTACAAGAAATCTAGTCACAATTACGAGAAATATAGTAACAATTTCGAGGAATATAGTAACAATTTCGAGGAATATAGTCACAATTATGAGGAAGGCACAATTACAAGAAATCTAGTCACAATTACGAGAAATATAGTAACAATTACGAGGAATATAGTCACAATTACGAGAAATATAGTAAAAATTATGAAAAAGGCACAATTACGAGAAATATAGTCACAATTACAAGAAATATAGTCACAATTACGAGAAATATGGTAAAAATTATGAGAAAGGCACAATTACGAGAAATATGGTAAAAATTATGAGAAAGGCACAATTACGAGAAATTTAGTCACAATTACGAGAAATATAGTCACAATTAAAGAAATATTTACAATTACGAGAAATATAGTCACAATTATGAGAAAGGCACAATTACGAGAAATATAGTCACAATTAAGAGGAATATAGTCACAATTACAAGAAATATAGTCACAATTACGAGAAATATAGTCACAATGATTTCCACCTGGCGGATGATGAACTTTGGGAATATCATACTTTTGGAGTGACTTTTACCAATAAGAAATGTCATAACAACTGCATAGCAACCTATTACGCACTCTGAACTCTTTAGCAACCATATAACAACGCTCAGGCAACCATCGTTTTGCTCTGGCAAACACGCTCACATTCTTTACAGTTATTTTTGCAATTCTGAAATGATGCTCATGCCCATGCATTATCAGGATAGCAGACACAACTATTAGAAATATAGTCACAATTATGAGAAATATTTACACTTACGAGAAATATATTCACAATTATGAGAAATATAGTCACAATTATGAGAAATATTTACACTTACGAGAAATATATTCACAATTACGAGAAATATAGTAAAAATTATGAGAAAGGCACAATTACGAGAAATTTAGTCACAATTACGAGAAATATAGTCACAATTAAAGAAATATTTACAATTACGAGAAATATAGTCACAATTATGAGAAAGGCACAATTACGAGAAATATAGTCACAATTACGAGAAATATAGTCACAATGATTTCCACCTGGCGGATGATGAACTTTGGGAATATCATACTTTTGGAGTGACTT